>NW_021940208.1:9482342-9650007 GCF_001715985.3 Manacus vitellinus | reverse complement strand
GGGGGGGGAATGGAGCTAGGGAATTGGATTTGGGGACTATCTCAAACCATGACAAAAGCCATTCCCTCTTGACCTTTTTCACATGCCCTTGTGAAAAGTCTTTCTCCAGCCTTCTTGTAAGACCCCTTTAGGTACTGAAAGGTCCTATAAGGTCTCCCTGGAGCCTTCTTTTCCCCAGGCTGACCCGACTCTCTCAGCCTGTCTTCATACAAGATGTGTTCCAGCCCTCTGGATGTGTTCCAGACCTTTGTGGCCCTTCTCTGGATTCATTTCAACAGGTCAACCTCTTTCTTCTATTGGGGCCCCCAGAGCTGGACACAGCACTGCAGGTGGTGTCTCACAAGAGCAGAGTAGAGGGGCGGAATCACCTTCCTTGACTTGCTGACCAAGGTGCTTTTGATACAGCCCAGGATATCGATGGCTCTCTGGGCTGCAAGCACATATTGCTGGCTCACATTGAGCTTTTCATCCATAAACACCCCCAGTCCTTCTTCCCAGGGTTATTCTTGACCTGTTCTCTGCCCAGCCTCTACTTGTGCTTGGGATTACCCTGACATGACTAAGTGTGCAGTTTTACAAGGTTTGATGTTATATAGAATACTTTTACTTTTGGAGATTGTGATCATGTTTTCTGTCATCTCAATCATTCACCCACCCTAGAGCTAATATCTCTATTATATCCATAAAGATGCTGATGATATATGACAAATGTTGTCCTGCAGAGATGTGGCCTGGAGTTTTGAGAGGGACAGCTGTGTCCCAGTGCTGTTCAAAATGGACAAGAAAAGCATCTAGTACAAAGTCCATTGCAACTATAACAGCAACAGTCTGGTTTATTGTATCATGGGATGGAATGGAAAATGTATTTTTAAGTTAAATAGAGATATGTTACTGTTTACTGTAAATTACTTCCCCTAATAAGGTTGTCTGAGTTTGCTTTTCTGATAAGAATCAAAATTCAATGTGTCAACTCAAAGTCTGATTTTCTGCTGTTTTCGGTTTTTTCTTTTCCTTTATACAACCCCCATTACAGAAATTGGATCCCAGTCTTCATTACAGCTATTAAAATATGTCATACATTTCTGAAAGCGGTTTTTTTTACTTTAATTGCCTCAAAAATGAGTCTAGAGAAGTGACTGAGGTGCAGAACTTGATAAGGTAGATATGCAAGGTAACCAAGGTGAGACAAATCCCACTCTGAACATTTTGGAGGGGGGAAGCACATAACAAGATGCAAAGAAAATATTCACAGAGGTGTGGCTGGGATGTAGAACTGTTTCTGTCATGGTGGATCTAAACACCAAGTCTCCTTCTTTCTTCTGTTTTCTAGAATGATTACAAGAAACTGTCTATGCAATGCAAAGATTTTGTAGTCGGACTCCTTGATTTGTGCAGAAATACAGAAGAAGTGGAAGCTATTTTGAATGGTGATGTAGAGATGAACCTCAGCAATGGAGAACACGGCCGCCCCAGCCTTAGCCGCTTAAAACTTGCCATTAAGTATGAAGTTAAAAAAGTAAGCAACTTTGTTGATCAAACTGACATGTCATGATAGTGGTATTAAATTGTGCTAACATTATTAAATGTTTATGTTTTGGTAGCCTGTGACAAATGAACATTAGGGCTCTTTTGCACAATGTATTTTGCAAACAAAAGAGTCCTTGCCCCAAATAGCTCACAATATAAACAAGAAGCAGATATTGAGGGTGGATACTGGTCACAGTGAGTATGAGAGCAAATGACTGTAGTACAATTTGTAGCTATGTGCAAAATAATAAAAAATGCTTCAGGTAGTGTCAATTACAACAGTTATCATCCCTTCTTTGTCTTGCTTTCATTTCTACTGTCAGTTTAATACTATGGTCTCCATCTGAAATGCTGTCAGTGAAACTAGCTGAGTTAGTAGCTGCACAGAGACCCTTGAATTACCCAGGAAACTCGTCTTGGATAATAGAGGCTGTAAAATTCTAGGTGGCGTGTGTGAACCAGGGAGAAATTATTTGTGTGATGAATCTTATACAACCAAAGATCAAGAAGATACAGATCAGGAGAATACTTGAAATGCATGTTACCCTAAAGTAGAGCCTTTTTTACAAAAATTGAGCTCACATTTCCTACATGAGAGGAGTATTTATGTGTTCATGAAAGGAAGAAAAGAAGAAAGCTAATTTGGCTGGGCACTCACTCAGAAAACACTGCAAAACACTTGGCAAGTTATGGTCACTAAAGAGAGATGAAGCAACTAGTGAAGAGAACATGTCACAATGAGGTTGTCCTTCATAGTATTTGAGTCTTAATCCTTCCCTGAATGTGAACTTTCTTGTAATACTTTCTCTTATCTCAATAAAAATATTTCTTGCACCTGCAGCCAGTAATCCTTTAAGTATAGAGAAGATTATAGAAAAAAACAAGCCTAGATTAATTTAAATTTTTAATTCTATTAACAGGTCTGGATATAAACATACACAGTGCACAAGGATCTACTATTTATTAATACCTACCTTTGTAAGGTTCTTCTTATACTAACCAGAGGACACAAAGGGGGTTATAGGGTAGACTTCTCAGTTTTGCAGAGTTTGTCCAAGTTATAAATAGTCCTTATCTGATTTCCTGCAAATATGACAGCTGTTTTCTTATGCCAGCATGTTAGCACATAAAAATATGTCAAAATCTTTCTTTCACAACTGAAGATTATATAGCATTTTTTTGCAGAACTTAAAAGATTTAAAGCAGTAAATTTAAAATTATAAATATAAGAAAGTTACAAAGTTTGATCAGAAAAATTTTATGTTTAATTAACCTTAGATAAAATTAATAGTTTCTGATTGAATAATAAATAATAAATGTGTCAATAAATAGTAGTTTTTAAAATTAATGTATGTCTGTTTACTGGGAAATTTGACCTGTCAAATAGTTTTTCTTATGACCTTGTTAATTCTCCTTTGAACAACTCTCCTGAGTTGTTGCTATTCCAGAATTCTTAATGTGCTTCATATAGCTGTATTTTAATAAAGGTTATTCTGATAGCAATATTATTTTTGTGCTCTTTTTCTTTATTATAGTTTGTAGCACATCCAAACTGCCAGCAACAACTTCTCTCAATTTGGTATGAAAATTTATCAGGTTTACGGCAGCAGACCATGGCAGTGAAGTTTCTGGTTGTTCTTGCTGTTGCAATAGGACTGCCCTTCCTTTCAATGGCTTACTGGATTGCTCCTTGCAGTAAGGTCAGTCTGTGAAATCTTGTAATGGCTTTTTATTAACTCCTGTATCATCTATACGCAGATTGCTGTCTGACAAAGACATGCTTAAACAATAAAAGTTATTTTAAAGCCAAGTTAGAATGGAATGGCTGCAAGACTGCATGTTCAGACAACTGTAATTAAGACAGGTATATGTGTTGTGTTAAATGTAATATATATTAAATTAATTTAAAATAGCTGAGCAAGAGTTGCTTTGTAGAAATCCTGCTTTAGAAACAATGAGTCAAATTGTTATCATTTAGTTCTTCCTTCTATAGGCAAATACCAAGGATACTCTTATTCCATTGTTTCAGATTTAGACTAAGTTCAAGCAGGGGGTTGATTCCAATTAACTCGAAGGTAATTTTATTTTTCATGATTAAAAATAAATAGATAAAAGTCACTGAAATATGAATGCCAGAAAATAACACAATCATCACTTTTCTAGAAGTCAAAATTAACTGTGTTGTCTTGACAAGGCAGTGCTAATATTCATCATATTTCATGAGGGCTCCAAAGTAGTCACACAGTCTCCCCTGCACTGATTTACAATGCACTGTCTGGATTGGGTGACAATCTCTGACCTCAGTGAACTTTGTGTTGAATCTCTGTTTGAGTTGGTCACTGTCCATTTTGAGTGGACACTGATGGAAAATTTCCCTTCAAAGTATGTTAGAGGGAAAAATTGGCATCCTATGAGGATCACTCACCATGTTGCAGTATAATATCCCCAACTCTAACAGGTCAAGTCCTTTGCACATACCATGATTTCAGGGGAAAAGGAAGGTTGAAAGAGAGAATTGAAGTCTTTGTGAGGGTTTTTTTTTGTTGTTCTCTGGAGGAGAAAAGTGAGCCTTTTTTGTTTTGCCATATTTTTTCATTTCTTTCAGTCTGGACAATAAAAATCAGTTATATTATTTTCACTTTTCTGTATAGTGAGCAGGTTTTTATGAGTACTTATTTCTTAAGACACTCCTTGAGATTCAACACACTTCATTAATTGATTTTCTACTATAGCAGTGACTTACCTATTTGTCATTTTCTATTTTCAATGATTTATTGGATCTTAAACTAAATTTGAACCATTGTACATTCTGAAAAATATATTTCAGAGTAACTTTTAAAGTCAAGGTACAAGTAACCACATTCATTAAGGTTTCAGTTCTGTCACTATTTAATCAACTCGTCATGTCATTTGAATGCTTTTTGTTTCATCGTATTCTGCAAATATAAAATCCAATCTACCTTTTTCACCAATTACTATTTAATACTTTATGCTTCACTTATATTTCAGAAGTTTAATCTGGTTTTTGAAGACAAAAATTTTCAGTGTATAGTCTCAAGATAGGATGGCTCCAATATAGAACATCTTCTTTATCAAGAGTCCATTCTGTGTATGAATTGATGGAATTTTACATCTTCTCTTTCTACTGAGATAAAGTACACATTCTTTTTCCAGGTTTGGCAGTATAAGGCACAGTGACAGAAGAGAGAGAAAATGTTCACAGTATTTCTGGTGAAAATAAAAACTTACAGTAGAGTTCTGACACATTTCTTTATATTCTCATGTCACGGCTCTGAGAAAGGCAAAAATGTGTTTATGACTTTTACAACACCTCAGTCAGTTACCTGTAATGCTGACCAGCTTCCTCTTTGGGAAAAAGTTAATTTGAGTTTGGACCACAGACTGAAGGTTTGAATTGAAAGTTTCAGATGTAAAAAAAATTTAATGGAAATATGTGGTCAGTCCTGTTGATTTGGAAGGAATTCACTACTGTCAGATGCCAAAAGGTGTTAAGATTGCCTCTTATTTGAATTTCAGCCACTGATCCTCGCAGAGACATTTCAAAATTTTGTAAACTCTTTGCTTTGCATTTCTAATTGTTAATTCAGTGTAACTACTGACATCATTAACACAAATTTCTAGAATAATATTTTATTACATGACATGAAAGATTAAAACCTTTTCTCAGTTATCTGCAAGAATCTCTAATGTCTCTGCTGTTCAGCTGTAGTAATAGAATTTAGATTTTTAGCTTTATGAACTCATAAGTAATTTGGTCAACCTCTGGCCAAGATGAAGGATCTACATTTGAAACTGAGTCGTCTTTTGCTGTTCCCAGTCACCTGAGGTTGGCATTTCTAAAGAAGTAACTTGAAAAATTCCTAAATGCTTCCTAGAAGCTTGTTCTGAGAGTTATACACATTCCTCTCTTCCATTGTGGTAGAGGAAAAAAAATTGAACATTGTGTCCGGTACATGAGGAACTAGAAAACTGTTATTACTAAAAAAGTATATGCATAATCTAGTTTGTTTTTTTTTAATCAGACCTTTTCTCTTTTGCAATAGCTGTGCTACCTGAAGTCCCATTTTATAATTTCTTTATCAATGCCATACTCCATAATATTACAATACTAATTGTTTCTGCAGAGTTACAGGTGGGGAATAATGTAAATCACTTACTACAGACCCCAGCAATTACAGGTGACCCTCTATATGGACAAATAAGTGTCAATGTCCACCATGTAACTATTGTATATCTTGTCCTAACCCAAAACAACATATAAAACACTCTCCAAAACTCCATAGCAAACCAAAAAACATAGTATAGAGTATCAGAATCCAGAAAAGAACCCAAAACAAAACCCCAGATCACTTAAAACACAGAGAGATTCTGAGTACTTAGAAAATCATGCCCTTGGAAGTGCAGGGGAAGGGAATTTATCACATCAAAATGCACAGTGAAAGTGTATGAGGGGAATTCCAGTTTATGGAAAAGTCCGGAGTTGCAAGATTATGGTCTTGGCTTTAGATGCTGCTTTTTTTCCTTCCAGTTCATATTTTCTGACCTATATCTTCTCCATAAAGAAATTCAGAAATTTAGAAGTGTAATTTCAAAATTTCCTCGGATCATTGTTATATAGCAGTGTCATAATAACTTCCAGCAGTTTTGTAATCACTTCAACCAAAATTCTGCTTCTAGAGAGATTTTGCTATATATATGAAAAAAATACTTTTCTGTTTCTTTAGAAGGGACAGGAGGTGGGGTGATAGGAATTCACTCTCTTAAATTTTATGTTTTTTGATCAAGGGATATATTAACATTAACCTACTTCAGTATTTTTTCTTCTTTTCTGGTTATGTCTCTCTCTGGCAACTGTCTCCTAACTCATCTTTGTTTGTGAATACAAGAATAATACATTTAAAAGGACACTGTCAAGGCACTTAATAATTTTTCAGCTCTGCTTTATTGTATGTTGTTTATGACTGTATCTTCCTAGTTTGAAATAAAATTTTTCCCCATGACAATTACCTGTTCTCTTTGTAGTTCATGCAAAATAATTGGTTGTTGAAGTTCATCCCATGAGGCTGACAGACTGTTTAATTTAATAAAAAAGAAATTAATTTAATTGAGTGAGAAACATAATAAATGGCATGGGTTTGAAAAGTAATATAACAAATCTTATGCCTGCTAACCTTGACAGTGTTCCTTTAACAGTATCTTATATTTACATTTGTCTAGTCTTCCTAATGTGATTTGTATTTGAGACCTTACCATTGCATCCTTGGCTCCATCCTCCTATTCACGTTTCTGTAAAAGCTGACTGCAAAATTCTGATTTTCTGCAGTAAAAATATGAGTACCAATAACATACCTCTCTGTTTCCACCCACTTTTTCCAGACCACAGACTGTGGTCTGGAATATGTTTTAGTTGAGATCTGTAACACTTACTTTCAATCATTTCCAAGCAATTTTTTTAGATATGAGTACAGTCTTAGTCTAAAATGAAAAAGTATTTTTCTGCAGCTTCCAACTAAGTGGACAAGCTAAGACTTTTAACATTAATACAGCCACTCTCTAAAATAAAGTTAATAATTCCTAGAAGTTCAACCTTGTGTGAATTTGTATGGAACCTTTAGGTTTTTGAAGTGTTGCACTAAACCATTTTAAAGTTGTTCTTAGTCATGACAAAGTTGAAAACTTTTCCATTGCAGTAGTCAGGAGGAAATTAAGACTCTACAGGACTATAAACATAACCCTTTGAGGCCTCATGACTTTTTTAAAAAAAAGAAAATAAATTGAGAAAACTGCACAATAACTGTGCTAAACTGAGTATCACATCAGTCAGGAAATTAAATTCTTTAGTCATAATTCGTTCATGGTGATAATTCTTTTAGTGAGTGTCAAAATCTTGGTTTCTTTCTTGCCTCATGAAGATGACTAGCATGTAAGAAATCCACCAACTGTAATAGATTTTACCTTTGATTATCTGTAATAGACATAGATACCGCAAACTAATTACAGAATTATTTCAAATCGCCGAGTTAAAAATACAGATCTTTTTAATTTCAGTATTCTATCAGTGAAACTGATAGATTATTCCTGAAAATAGCACATCAGTAGAAACTTCTAAAAGCAACTGTCAACACGGCATCATAGTACCCAAATTTTTCTAAATATTTGTTCCTTTGCATTATTGAAATATATGACTTTCTGTGTTACTGCTCTTTTTATATATTTTTTTATTTTGGAAGAAGTCAATGCAATATCCTTGTGTTTCATAATCTCTGTTGCAGCTGGGGAGGATAATGCGTGGACCATTTATGAAGTTTGTAGCCCATGCAGCCTCTTTCACCATTTTTCTTGGTCTGCTTGTCATGAATGCAGCTGACAGGTTTGATGGCACCAAACTCCGACCTAATGAAACAACAGACAATGTAAAACAGCTGTTTAGGATGAAAACATCATGTTTTACATGGATGGAGATGCTCATTATTTCTTGGGTAATAGGTAAAAAAATTTGCTTAAATTTGTCTTGCTATGATTTCAAGTGAAGCTGAACTAAATGAAACCTTTGCTATCAATGTTTTGTGTAAAAATTGCGATGGAGTTTATTCAGTTGTCTGCATTCCCACATGGGTCTCATGTTTTATGCTGAATGTCATCAGGATTCACATGTTCCCAGCTGATCACATTCAGATTAAGGATTTAGGTGAAATCTACATCATCCTGAAATATACATCTACATGAATTCAGTTTTACAAATAACAAAGCAAAGTGTCTACCAGTTTTCTGGGGGTTTTGAGTCACACTGCATCAACTACAAAGGGGAAAAGATTTCCACATGATGGGCCAAATTTTTTTGTGCCCAATTGTCTCTTTCTGCTAAGATTCTCTTTTTTTGCAAGTACGTCTGCAGAACTAACAGTATTTAGCTGAATGTATTATTGACAAAAGAGAAGAATATAGACCCCTGAACATTTGGCAGTAGATTTTCTCATCCCAACATAGGGATGACATGAGTGCTATGAGTAGTACTCTGAGCTGGTCCACTGAATTCAGTGATGTAGTACTATTCAGCATCAGAACCTGAGTGCAGGCCCTCCAAAATATTTTGGCTGTCAGATTCTCATTTACAAGTCTAATACCTTTTAATCCACTGAGGGTTACATGCCCAAATATTTTAAGGATCTGGACTCTGGTTGTTACTTAAGACAGCAATGTGTGAGATTTAAATTCAAGCTAAGTAAAGTATCTTTCCTTACAAGAGTTTACACATTTAAAATATTTTCTTTTATGATCTCTCTTTGATTGATATTTGTACACCAATTGATTCTTATAGCTTTAAAGACATTGGCAACCTTTATTTATTTAATAGCAAAGCTATTTATAAATTAATATAGTTGTGTATTATAGGGATAATATAGCACTCAGATTTCTGAAGTCTATAAATATCTTCATCTGATAAAAATGAAGGAAATAATAGTTTCTTAATTTGAAGTTCTAGTTTGATAATTTAATCTATTTTCATTTTTATTTATTTCAGTGTCATGCATAAGATGGTTTATGAAAAATTGATTCAGTGCATACAGACGTAACATTGAATGTAGCTATTGCAATTGACATTATTATTGTCCTTATCTGAAAATTATGAAAAGTTCCTTCAGACAATTTGATAAGTGAAAAAAGTATTCCATTCAGCTTTTTATTAAAGACTCTTTTTAAAATCCTAGAAATGTAGTTTATATTTTTTTCTCTTGAAATGAAAAAAGATTTTCTCTGAAAATAAGAAAATCTGAGTTTCTCTATTAACTCTACCACAGATCATGCGAGAGCATTTCTGCTCTTTCCATCTCTTTCTGTGTCTGTAACAGATGGTAATACTCACATCCCATTCCTCTCTTTGAAAGCTTTTATAGTTGTACAGGAAAAAGAATTCTAAAAGATTGCTATTATTACTCTCATGAGAAGAAGTCTTGGAATGTATATGAATTTTCAGATTCAAGGATTTTATTTTGTGTTTGAATTCCCACTGATCAAAATTGTTTTGAGTTTGACCGCAACCAAGAGCATGTTCTATATATAATAAAAATATAAAATAAAACAATTGTGAAGATAAAAGAACACATTGTTTTCTCTGTTCTGTCTTAAACAGGCATGATATGGTCTGAATGTAAAGAAATTTGGTCTCAAGGTCCAAAGGAATACCTTTTTGAGTTATGGAATATGCTTGATTTTGGTATGTTAGCAATTTTTGCGGCATCATTCATAGCAAGGTTTATGGCATTTTGGCATGCATCCAGAGCCCAGAACTTCGTTGATGCACATATGAAAGATCTGACTAGTCCAACACTGGACCCCAGCATAAAATACTACACCTTGGGTGAGTTGATTGAACATGGTTAAAATTTACTTCTGGGGCCAAGACGAACTGATTTTTCAGTAAATAAGTCTCCAATACCATAGTTCCACAATGTACTACTAAAGAAATTCTCACTCCTTCTCCTTCTCATCCTTATGGTAAATTGAATATGAGTCAGCAGTGACCTGGCAGCCAGGAGAGACATCCGTGTCCTCGGATGCATAACCATAGTATCACCAGACAGCCGAGGGAAGTGATCGTCCCAGTCCACTCTGCACTGGTGTGGCCTCACCTGGAGTAGTGTGCAGTTTTGTGCACCACATTATAAAAAAGACACTAAACTATTAGAGACTGCCCAAAGGAGGGTCACAAGGATGGTGAGGGGTGTGGAGGGGAAGCCATATGAGGAGTAGCTGAAGTCACTTGGTTTGTTCAGCCTGGAGAAGAGGAGACTGAGGGGAGACCTCATTGCAGTCTACAACACCCTCATGAGGGGTTGCAGAGGAGCAGGTACCAATCTCTTCACTCTCATGACCAGTGACAGGACTCAAGGGAATGGCATGAAGTTGAGTCAGGGAAGGTTTAGGTTAGATATCAGGAAAAGGGTTTTCGCCCAGAGAGTGGTTCAGCATTGGAACAGGCTCCCCAGGGAAGTGGTCACAGCACCCAGCCTGTCTGGATTCAAGAAGTATCTGGACAATGTTCTCAGGCACATGGTGGGATTCATGGGGTGTCCTGTGCAGGGCCAGGATTCGGACTCAATGATCCTGATGGGTCCCTTCTAACTTGGCATATTCTATGATTCTATGATTCTACTATTTGATCACAGTTCCGTTGGCTATGCTCATACATCTTTTGGGGAGTGTTCTAAACAGCAGGCACTGAAATGATCTAAGATCAACATAACCTTACTATCATCTCACCCCTTTTCTAGATTATTTTAATCTATTCAATTACACAATACTGTCTGCAAACCAAACTGTATTGGTGCAACTGTGAATTGAATATACTGTAATGTGGGGACAAAACTAAGCAATGAGATGCATGAACTTCTTAAACATGCTATGTCAAAATAACCAATATGTCTTTTATATATTATTTTTTCAGAGACTCTGTTGTATTACTTTAGTATTTTTCAATCCACTCTCTTTACTAGTAACAGATGAAAAATGTTAATAAACCTGCTTGGCATATATGAGAAGTGACTAGAAGCTATTTCGCCTGAATGAGAAAAAATTAAGCTCTGTTGATTAGTGTTCCCTCTCAACATCACCACATCTTTCTTACTGTTATTAGATTTTTTTTTTCTACATACTGAATTACATCAGTTTCTATATGTGTTCTGTGCCTCAGATACTATTTCTCTTAAGGTTACATTCCTACATCATCCAGGCTGTAGAAAAGTAGAGCAATTAATATATCAATTCTGAAACACATTGAATTGTAAGACTGACAAATTTTACTGGAAAGTTACAGATTTTACGTAAGTCCTAAAAGCAGCTGGTTAAATATTAATTCAGTTTTCAGAAACACTTGAAGAATGTGCAAACAGAGACTGTTGTTTATGTTCACAGTGTCTGCGTATGACAAGCACAAGTCTTGTAACTCATTTATGCTACACAATACTGCATCATTTAGAAAGGCACCTTCCATTCATATCAGTCATGGGTTGTGACTTTGTTATGCCCTGAAGCACAGCTGATACATTTTTTAGTGGATGCATGTACACTGAAGTCTGGTTTGAGAGCACCTGTGTCTGGTAGTGCCAACATGGATAATGTTATTTAGTGCCACAGTTTTTTTCATAGGTTAGCAAACATACCTTGGTGGACACCAGGCTGAACATGAACCAACAGTGGGCCCCTGTGGCAAAGAAGGCCAATGGTATTCTGGGCTGCATTAGGTGGAGCATGGACAGCAGGTGGAGGGAGATGATCCTGCCCCTCTACTCAGCACTGGTGAGTCCACAACTGGAATGCTGTGTCCAGTTCTGGGCTCCCCAGTACAAGAGAGATGTGAACATGTTGGAGATAAGGGCCTTTACAGTAAAGTAGACACAGATAACAACATTCTCCTGGGACATAGGTACCACATCCCAGGTTAACCTCTTCTCTTTGTCTGAAGCACAATAGTGAATGAATTTAAGCCTGCCACATCATGAGAGAATGCCTTGACTTAGAGCAAGGAAGTATTCTGAAGGGTATTGCTTCAGACTTCTTCTGACACTTTTCTGTCAATATTTATTTAAGTAAAAGCTTGAACTTAAATGTTCCTCTCTGCAGTTGAATGTGTCACGTTCCCCATTAAAAGACATTCAAGTAATTCACGAGTACATTAGCTTCAGCAGAAGATACTGATAGAAATGATGATAGAAAAGGTGATGGAAATGGGTGTTTGGTGTTTGCTGGGAAATGACCACTACAATTTCATTATAAGTAAGACGATAAAGTAGAAAAGATATAGAAATATTATTGTTCATGTAGTTTTGGAATTGTGAAGGCCATTTAATTAATTCAGATCCCCACAACAAAACAGTTCATTTTGTCACAGCTCAGTTGTCATCACCTGCCACTGTAAGCTGAATTTTACTTAAATTCTATTATAGACGAGGATTCAACTCCCAAAAAGTTACCTCAGTGATCTTACGGTCCACCTTTATAATCCCTGGTGATCTAATCAATACAGTCAGTGGAACTGTGGAAACGTTTTAGAGTTAGTTACATGACTCACTTCAGTCAGCTAAACCTAAGTGATTAGTGTTGTTTGAGTTGCCATGGGTTTCTTCCCTCACCTTGAAATCACAGAATATCCTGAGTTGGAAGGGACTCACAAGGATCATCAAGTCCAAATCTTAGCCCCGCAGAGGACATCCACAGGAGTCACACCATGTGTCTGAGGTGTTGTTCCAATTGCTGTTCTGACTGCTGTTCCAAAAAGACCCCCCCATAGATGCATACAGTTATCTTGAAATAATGACAATTCTCATCTTTTGTTCCTAGCCAGAATAAACTGGGATCCGTCCGATCCTCAGATCATATCTGAAGGGCTGTATGCAATTGCGGTTGTGTTGAGTTTCTCAAGAATAGCCTACATCTTACCAGCTAATGAAAGCTTTGGACCACTGCAGATATCACTTGGCAGAACCGTGAAAGACATCTTCAAGTTTATGGTGATATTTATCATGGTGTTTGTAGCTTTCATGATCGGCATGTTTAATCTCTATTCCTACTATCTGGGGGCGAAACAAAATGAAGCATTCACAACGTAAGTACCACTGATTAAAATGTAGCTTTTTTTCTTAACAATAAAGCAACGAAATACAAAATGTGCTTTGCAATGCTACTACATTTTTGGACATGGGGAACTGAGATGTCCTTAACAAAGCAAGGAAAAATACGTCTTCAAACAGATGGAGATAGATAGGAAAAAATACCTCAGAGGTTTGGACTTCTATATATGTATAAACTGATTAAGAGGAAACACATGTATTTAAGTGAACTAACTTGAAAAAAAATCAGTATGCCCACACCATGGTTTTACATTGAAATTGTGTAATAGTAAAAATTCAGCTGGAGGATTACGGTCTGTGAGACTCATTTTTCTGAAAATTGATGAATTGCCCTCAGACATCCTGTCTTCTCACAGTTTCAGAATGTTTGTCATAATAATGGTGAAATAATTCGTACAAAGTGAACTAACGGTGCAATTTAAATAATTTACAGGTTAATTATTTTTTATTTACATTAATTTACATTCAGCAGGCTGTAGTATGTAGATTAGTTAACAAGTAAATCATTGTGATATTCTTTCCAGGATGGGTATATAGTTCCTAAACTGAATCAGATGGTTTTATTGTCAGTCCTAAGTTTTAGGAATCTTGTATCGTGAAACAGCCTGTATGCATGAAATTAGACAGTCTACTGTTATGCACTATGGTAGAATTCTACATTATGATAATGGAAAAATTTGTACACCATATAAAAATGGTAACTGGCAATTTATATAATAAGAGTATACAGCTTTTCTTCAGTATTATATGCATGTGTTCAATTTCTCCTTTTAGTGTTGAAGAAAGTTTCAAAACATTGTTCTGGGCTATATTTGGACTCTCAGAAGTTAAATCGGTTGTCATCAATTATAAACACAAATTTATTGAAAATATTGGTTATGTCCTTTATGGAGTCTATAATGTTACCATGGTCATCGTCTTACTGAACATGCTTATTGCAATGATCAACAGTTCATTCCAGGAAATTGAGGTAAAAACTGATTTTATGATGAAGTATCACCACATTTACTGTTACAAATAATTGTATAAACCTCTCGGAAAATATTCTTGTTGACATCTTGTTTAAGAAAAGTAACACATAGGCTTTTGGAATATATTAGGAGAAAATACTAATTCCACTGTACATTTTTGTTATAAAATACCTGGAAGTTACCTGTGCTTGCATTAGTAAGAATCAAACTGGAATAAGAAAGTACTGCTGAACTCCATTATGTTCCTGAAGAGGATGGCTACATGGTGTGACTTTGTGAATTTTTCACTTGCCTTATTTGTAATTATTAGAGAAATGTCCCTCTTGCTGCAAGGATGTTCACATTCCTATGCCTTGGCCTTGCAAGCAAGTCTCTAACATGCTGTGTTCTTCTTTCATTAAATAACTGTTGCTCTAGACCTCTGCAGTGAACAAAACTTTACTTGACAAAGTAATCAGCAGGGCTACTGAAAATCAGCGTGAATTTTGCATGCCATGGAAAACAGAGGGCTAAATCATTATCATTGTTTTGAAAAAAAGGAAGCAGATCTCCAGGAGCTAGGCCATCTCAGACCTTCCCAGATGCCCTTGCCACACAGCTGCATGCTCAGGTTTGACACCGCTCTGGTCCCCTGTTCTAGGCTCTGGTTTGGGGCCATAGCATTGTCTGGCTTGAGCAAGAGCAGCACATTCTCTAGGGAGGTTCATATTCGTCTGACTCGGGAAGCCACAGAGCAAACCTATCAGGTTTAGAGCATTAAAAAGCAGTCTCTTATCCAAAAAATATGCTGACTGGATAAAAACAGCTTCTAAAAACAGGCACAACAATAGCGAGTTATGTTCTTGGACATGATGTCAGTCCTTTCTGCAGAAAACCCTCTTAAACTTTGCAGGATGGAATAAAGTGATTGTTTTGATGGTCCTAAATGTTAAACATAAACCATGGTGATGGTAGCATATCTGGTTTAATCATATATCCCAGCAAGTGGAAGGAATTATCTAAGAATCATCTAATCTTTTTTAACTTCATGTTTAAAGTAATAGAGTAATAGTCTATAGACTATTAGCAGGGTCTGTCGTTGTAATCATATATTGCAGACTATTAGCACTGACTCTGGAATAAGCGATGTTTAAATTAAATCCATTCTGTTCTTCTGCAATTGCATTATTTTAAATAGATTAATAAGAACAATTCCATTCACTGAAATTTGGTTTTCATGAATCATAAGCAAGTTCTTGATGTGTTTGAGATTAACTTCGGCCATTACATTCAAAACACACATAAAGTTTAGCTAGAGCATCTTTAATAGTCAAAGTGGTATTAACAGTGTATTAACAGCTGTGTTTCCATTTTACAGGATGATGCCGATGTAGAATGGAAATTTGCAAGGGCTAAACTTTGGTTTTCTTACTTTGAAGAAGGGAGAACTCTTCCAGTACCCTTCAACTTAGTGCCAAGCCCAAAATCTTTGCTGTACCTCCTAATCAGAATCAAAAAATGTATTTCTAAACCATTTCTGTGCCAAAAGAAAAATTTTCAGGAAGATGCGGAGATGAACAAGGTAATTTTGTCATGTATATATTAACTTCTAATTTTAAAACATAAAAATAATTTTAACTTAGTTTTTGTTGTTACCCTGTTTTATTCATGAATTTCCCAATATACTTCATCCATACTAGAGTCAGTCACTAACGTGGGTACAAGAATATTCTAGAATACAGAGTTAAAACCCTTGCTAAAATCAGGTCAGAAGACATCTCCAACTCTCCCTTTATCTGCAAGTCATTTTATCTCAGAATGCTGTCTAGATGGTCAGACAGATTTTATTTTTCATAAATTCACACCTACTTTTTCCAGTCACCATCTGTCCTTTTACGTGCTCAAAGAGGATTTATTATTCATTCCAATTTTTTGCCAGTGACTGAAGGGAGGTTGAGTGCCCATGTTTGCTCAGATCATAATTTTGACCTTTTTTGAAGATGGGTTTGACATTTGTCTTTCTTCAGCCTTTTGGGACCTCTCCCAATATCCATGTTTTTTCAGAGATGATTCCGTATTTGCAAGGGGTTCATCTGCTCTCTCAGCACCTGTGGATGCAGCCTTTTGGGTCCAAGGGACTTGCCTGGGTCAAGTTCTCTCAAGTAAACCCTGTCCCTTTGAATCCCTTCACTGAGTACAGAGACCTGAGAGACTGTTGCTGAACCCTGAGGCAAAGAAGGCATCAATTCCCTCAATCTTACCATCATCCACTGTCACTTAAATCCGCTTTCCCACTAAACAACAGGCCCACATTTCCTTGTTCTCCTTGTTATTGTAGCAGTAGAAGTTCTTCTTATTGCCCTTCCAAATGTCAGTTTAAGACAAGCTTTGTCTTTCCTAACACCACACTCACATGCCTGGACAGTTTCTGAATTCCCCTTGATAGCCTGTCTCTGCTTCTACTGAAAATGCAGCCTACTTTTATCATAAAGCATTTTTTTATCTGTTTTATTTACACAAGTGCAGTAAAAAGAGCTTGAGTTGATTCACTGGGTTTGCTTAAGGAGGTTGTAGTCAGTGTATTTTTCCTGCGCTGTCTTGGCATAAACCAAAGTAATTGCTTTAGGAGAATATGGAATGTTAGGTGATATTGGAAATTTAAAGACTAGCACTATTCTAGCACTATTGTAACATGTTAGGGAAAAAGAGCTGTGCAAGACAGCTGATCAGATGTAACAAGTGGAAGGTGAGCATACAAAGAAAAAGAAGGTTAAAATTTGTCATGGTAGCAGAAACAAAATTGTCTTCTATGGAAATTTAAATGTGGAAGAATCTTTGTTAAAATGTGTGGTAGTCTGAGCAGAGGCCTGTTCAAGGTTATGAGTTCTTGAGTCTGTAGTCAAGAGTCATTAACCATTAGACTAGAGAACAGTAAAGAATTTATGTGTGTCTGTCAGTTCTCTGTCACCAGTGTGACAAGCATGTTTTCCAACACAGAGTTGAAGACTGGTTTCAATCCTAGATGGAAAAAATGGAGTTTTAGGAAAAATACTGCGCCTCTGACAAGCCTCTGCCTCTGGTTAAGCTTATAATAGTTTATGAAAACAAATGCAGGTATTAAAAACACCGTTACCAAAGTCAAGATTGTTGTTAACTTCAAATGTCTCATGTGTACTATTGGTAATTTTTCTAGTATTTCACAGATCTCACTTCATTTTACTTGGGAAATTTAATCCTAATGTATTTAAGACCTGACAGAGGTGATACTTCATTTGCTCAGGTTTCTAATGACTGACATTTACCAAACTTGATTTTAAAACCTCTGTGGGTGATAAAGTCATCACCGAAAAATCATGCAAATAAGGAGATGCATATAAACTTAAAATTGAGTGATGGTGAGAAACAACAAATGGTTCTTTTCTAATTCACTTTTGACTTTGAAAATCACATAAGTAAGTTAAATGCTTGTTTTAGGGACTTTTCAGCATGAAATTTATGTTCTTTAAAACAAGTACTATTAAAAATCTCACTTATACACCCTAAGGAAAGAAGCTGTATTTTTATCACTCCTTTCAAATCTAGCAATTCAGATTGCTAGAAGGGTGCAAAGTGTAATAATTACCAGTTCTAGATAAAACAGTAACAGGTGTATTGGCTTTTACGGCAGTCCCTCTGAAATAGAGCTGTAAGGATGTAAACATCGTTTATCAGATTTTTTCCTGGCCTTGAATTAAATTTTAGTCTTCAAATATTAATGCTTTACACTCACTGCAGATTTTAGTGTAACTAATCCTAAATGAAATGTGCTTACTCCCCAGCCAAAGCAGCTATAAAACTGCAAATCAAATTAAAAAAAAAAAAGCTTTCATGTTGAAAAACATAAAGCATCTGAGTTACATTTATTCATTCACCAGCTTTTGCAGTAGGGTGACTGCTATTGCCAGATGATTACATTTTTACTTACTTTTTGGACCACTGCATACTGTGGAGATGACTTTATCTGAATCTGAGATACTGCCATCCTGTGCACTTCTAAAAAGTAACTAAAATGCTTTTGTGTTACTTTTTGACCCACTATTGATAATTCATTGTTGTTGAGGCCAGTTTATGGCATCTTTTCAAAGGCATTCTCAGGTTTTTGGATTTTGACTTGGGACTCATTCAGTGCTGAGTGTTGGTGCTGCTGCGACTGCTGAGCAAGGAGCTACTACAAATGCAATGAGCTGTGCAAAGATAAGAAAAGATTTGACAAGACCAGACCCAAGACCCTAGACTTAATGGCTGTGTTTGTGCTAGTGAAATGTGAAGCGTAGCTTATCTAGGCATTGAGGCCAATTCGGGAATGGCTTGCCCCTATTTAAGTAGTTTTCCTTACAAAGGGTTGCTGCAAGCTCTTGTCTTCAGACCATTCCTGTTGCCAAACCATGCCTAGGAAGGTAGAAAGTTGTTCTGAGGCAAGTCCTACCTGGGAGGAGAGTAAAAGTTTATTGATAGAAGACATTGCATTGCAGGACCCAATAATGTTAACACACACTCCAGTTTACTGATTCAGATCCAACCTGTGGGTCTTTCTGCTGCACAGCCAGCATCTTCTCAGTGCAAAAGTGTCAGCAGCTTCAGGGTGAACATGAAGATAAAAATTAGAATTGGAAGGGGGGAAATTCTGCTCCTAGAGCCAGCTCTGCCCTGATTATTGTTGGTAGAAAACAAAGCCAGATGCTGTCAGTGCTAAACAGCAAGCAATTTACATAGCTGTGTTCAAGTGTACCACACTAGAAGTTAATTTCTTGAGACATATCTGCATATAATACTAAAAGCTGTGAAGATGTTTTCTTTCAGGCTGTTGATTAAAACTTGTAGATGTCTTGTTTCTGGCTAGAATTGGAGTTTTAAACATAAAGTGAACAAGAAACTCAAACCAAAAAAGTGGAGAAATAAATGAAGAAAGAGGAGAGTTTTAAAGAAATGTATTTTGATTTTCATTCTAAATTTTAAAATTGCCTTCCAATTGAGAAAGTTTATTGTTTAAGAGTCACAGAAATTATTCATCTTCCTGAGCTAAAAAATGGTAGTTGCAGATGATGTATTTAAACCTTGTTCTTGAAACATGGCCCTTCAGAAAAAAAATAAGGGACAACTATTTATTGAAACTGCTTTAAACCTCCATTCAAATAAGAAAAATATGTCAACTTTTACTCTACTAGTGCAAAATAATGTTTCTGAAATGTTCATCGGTGGACTTTGGTTATGGGAGCACAAACTGAGTGATTTGCTCTGAACCCTCCTTTCTGGTCCAAGCATTTTTGCATTCCAAATCATCACCTGCTTCTGAAAATTGGGATTTAAGACATTAACAGAGTGGTAAACAAAACAGCTACAATAATTACGTTAGCATTCTGATTGCATTCAATTTTAAGTAATACTAGAGAATAATAAAATGAGAAGTTTAAAGACAAAGGTGTTTTCTAGAGGAAGGATGCACATGTGCTGCATAGAATCATAGAATCATAGAATCAGCCGGCTTGGAAGGGACCTCTGAGATCATAAAGTACTCTTGGAGAAGAGTTATTTTTGGGGGTTTGTATAATTGTTTTATTTAATTTACATTATTTCCCCTCTGATCACTCATGTTCAAAAAATGTTAACTTGAAAATATGAATTCTAGTTCAGTTATCAGTATGACAAGCTGAATGTACTCTAGTAGTAATTTTGGGGAAAGAAAAAAGCCATAGGTGTGAAAATTAAAGAGAATTTAAAATGTTATTTGACGTTATGATGAAATCTTGGCAATCTCTGCCACCAAGTGGTCATTCGGCAACACACAGTAGATATTCTGTCCTGTTAGTGTTGCATATAAAGAGTTTTAACGAAGTTACACACTTATGATTTCCCTGCCAATTTTAAGGTGCACTTTCTAGCTAAGTACATTATTCTGTCCAAAAAAAGTGCTGAAGGGTAAAAGTTAAGATAAATTTGTTATAATGTGCCTGATTTTACAAATTTGCGGTGTCTCAACTGATTTTGCCGCATAATACCAGTTTTGCTATTTCAAGTGAAAATCAAGTTGTAGTTAAGCATTTGATTAACTTTTGAAGTGAACCAGTGTAATATAAATTTGAAACTGGTAACCAGCATGACAGATTACTTTTAAAATATATAATAAAATACATAGTAAATACAAAAAAATATAAAAAATAAATGAATCTGTAGATTATACATGAACTGGTAAATAACAGGATCATGAATGATATCACAGCTGCAAAGTCAGAGATCCAGGAGTGCTGGGACACCAGCCACACATCTGTAGCCCAAGCTCATGGCCTAGGGCAGCTTTACCCAAGGAAACTTCCCTCTGCTACAGCAAAGAAAGCATGCTTTTCCTCTTACTCTACTATATTATTTCCAAAAATGGTGCATGAGAAGTCCAGGGGATGAAATAGCAGGAAGATTGCTTTTCTCTTTTAACCTAGTAGTAAACGTGAGGCCCAAGGCAGTATTAATAGTTCTAAAATCCTGAAAGACATAGTGATTAAACAGTTGTGTAAACTCACTAGCCATTCCTTTTTATCATAAATCAGATACCTAGTTTAAGTATCAACGTTTAGATAAACTTATGTTTTCTAATATATATTCAAAACATTTAAAGTAACTTTGTTTAAGCAAGAAAAAGAAACAATAACTTGCCTTTTTTATACATATTCTATTTAATTTCCATCCAAATGTAAGAGACAAATATTAATTATTTTATATTTATACTATTATATATCTTCTATCATTATTTTTGCTTAGTCAAATAAACATAGTCTGAATAGAGAGATAGTGTTTTTTACAAGAATGTGCATACAATTTGTGAATCTTTCCAAAGAAACAATCCACGTTCATTGTAAACTTTATATTAATTGCAAATAAATGTGTTTTACCAAAAGGTATGAACTTTTCTTCAGGAAAAAATACCAAAATACAAACCTGATCTAGTGGAAGGTGTCCCTGCCCATGGCAGAGGGGCTGGACTACATGGTCTTTGAATATCTATTCCAAAACAAACCATTTGTTGATTCTATGAAATGCTAAACAAAACCTGAAAGTATTTAAATTATTCCCAGTGTACAGCTGCATAAGCATCTAACCCTTCCTTGCTTTCCTCCATAATGAATTATATTCCAGCATATCCCACATAGTACTTCACAGGCTTCAAAATGCTCCGGTTTGCTTATCTGTAGGTGCTCTATGTGTTAAGACACAACATAGAGAATTTCACTGGAAGTACAACAAAATCCCTCAGGATCTGAGACACTGCAATGATTGTCTGGTCCTTTAAAACCATAAACATTTTATTGGACCATGTAAAATTTCAGACTTTCTCAGTCCCACTTATTCCTCATCAAGATCAATCATTATTTATATTTCACAATCTTTATATTTCTAGCACTACTTGTTGAACTGGCCCCGTTATTTATGTAAAGTAATAGTATTTGTTTTGACAGTTGCTGTTCACTCTTACTGCAGCCCGGTCATTCAGCTTGAGTCTCAGTTCACCATTTTGTGATTCTTTAGTCCTTCTCAAAGATGTAAATCAATAATGAAGCCTATAAATTGCATCCTCCATGTTTTATCAGAGATTTAAGCCCTTTCAGCATGTGTAGTAAAGAAGATGCAACTCAAAAATGTCAGCTGATAATCTTGTTGTCCCTGGCATGAACTGCATAAGCAATTACATTCAGACAGTGAGGGGAGAAACAAACTCCTTGTGTATTTTGTGCTAGTGGAGGTCGCATTAGTTACAGGCAAATGTAATGAAAAAAAAAGGAAAGGGATAATGCTGCCACCCCTCTTTCCTTGGCTTCTCACACACCTGCCCTGATCTTCCCTCATCGGTTGCCTACAAGGCTGTGCCACACCAGTACCGCCTTCCTCCTGATGTGGATTCCCCCTCCTGTGCATCAGAGGAGTAGGAGAAAGACCAGAGTGACGTGTCCACTTTATTATGGTCCCTTGGACATGTTAGGAGCAGGTGAGAGGCAGAGTAAATAGAGAAAACCTACCAGTTCTCACTTTACACAGTCTGAAAGTGTTTTTTTCACTCTTGTAATGAAATTCTGTACATGTATGAGGACTTTACCACAATAAATTAACATTTCCCAGTTGAACTTAACAGTTAGTGTTCTGTCACATGATGTATGTATGCACGATATATCTGTATTTTTCTTTTATTTATTTTGAATTATAAATAATCTTTCCATTTCAGCTTGGTCAAAGGAAGCAGTCAAGTATAAGAAGCTCAGATGAAATTCACTTAAACAGTTTAAACAATCCTCCAAGACAATACCAGGTAAAAACCAGTTTATTTTTGAACAAAATCAAGAAGTAGTAGAACTGGCAGAGTGATGTCTTGAGGATAGTTTTGAATTTATGCTAAACAACATGAGTCAGGAATAAATTCACAGGCCTTGTATATATCTGAAATAAATGTAATGACTTAGGTATTTGCAGTACAATCTGGGTGTGTTTTTCTCTACTCTTTGTTTCTTAAATGTTACCCTTATAGTGTACTATTTTAAAGCACTTGAGAAATGTTTTTAATTTTAGAGACAGAATGAGTCTTCAACTGTACAATGGGAATTGAGAAAACCAAAAAAACCCTCAAAAACTTCCCATTCCATCTGCTGAAGCAGCTCAGATTATTGTTCCACACCTCTGTATATGAATACTACAAGCACTGCAAATATCTGTCAGCCTTTATGCTGTCAATATAGTCTGTTTTTTCTTTGCCTCCTAAACAACTGCAGTGAGTCTTTGCACAGTTAAGTATAAAGAGACCCAGCACAGTCCACCAAAGGGCCAGCTATTCTGATCCAGAGACTGCTACTTTCCTTCCTGAAATACTATACAGCAGGTGGAAAGGAAGAAGCAAGAGCTGCCTGGTAAATAGAACACGACAATTTGAATGAAAAGGGTATAGAAAACAAGTATACTTTATTGACGATAAGACAGAAATAAAACTCTTCCCCCTGGGCAGGCTAGGTCTGCTCAGTTCTTATGTTATACAGTGTCTGCACAAGTCTGTTCCAAAAACTGCCTCACTTTTTCACAGCCAATGTCATTAGGATGCAATGATAGATATTAAGATTAAAATTTTACCCCATAAACATGAGGATGTGTGGCTTTGTATTTGAAATGTTCTTGGATTACTAGAATAAACAGTACAGCTGCTGACCCTGCAAGTGACGGTCTGGAACCACTAATCTGGGATGACTCACCACACAACCAGCTCTGGCTGGTTTTTTTACTGTGCAGACAAAAGCAGATACATAAATCTGTGTACATTTTATATCTTATGGTGAAAAACAAAAAGTATTTTGTTGTGATGGACTACACCATATGAAAATATTAAACCCAAAGACAGAAATACAGCTCCTAAAAGGCGTTTGGATACCTCGTTCTTTTTCGAGTCATTTGAACTAATGGGAGAATCAGGGGCAGAATTCTTCTTTCCTGGAAGGGTAAAATTTACAATAAATTTGCTGGCCTAGCTTCCCCTTATTATTAGGGGAGAAGTTAGTCATTCTCATGGTGTGATCTATTCGATCAGTTTTAGTTGTCTGAGATAAACTGTGCTCTCAGGTTTGCTGTCTTTATCCATAGAAGGAATTAAAGGTGATAGATACGTGTATTTGCATGAGAAAGTACTTGGTTAGATGAGTCCCAGCTGAGACACTTAAATGACTCTTAGAATTGTGGGTCCCATTTTTCTCTAAGCCCAACATTGGGAAAACATAACTTATTAAATATAATATCAAAATAGTTTAAAATAAACCGATGACAAAAGGGCTTAGCAATTAGCACTGCTAAACAGGGTCATTGTCACCTTGTGGTAGCAGTAAAGGTCAGATAGTGTCACCTATGTGGAGATCAAAGCTACAACTCTATTGATCATTCTTATAGACTCCAGTTAAGTAAGTTAAGCTTCGTGAATTCTGACATTTGTAAAATGTGTTTAGTTTTCTATTTTTCAACTACATATATGTGCAGAATCATAAAGTTTAAATATCTACTATAGATGAAAGCAGAGATTTTTACATTCTATTTCTTTAACCTGTTGAGTCCTACACTGAAATGTCTGAACGCAACAGAAGGTAACAGAGCTGTTGTAATTTAACACCAGCTGTCAACTAAGTACTGCACAGTTGCTCACTCACTCTCTCCATACCACCCCCAGAACCCCGTGGGATGAGGAGAATTGTAAAGGGTAAAACTTGAGGGTTGAGATAAGAAAACATTATTAATTTAAATAAAGTAAAATATAATAATAATAATAGTAGTAGTAGTAGTATTGAAAAGGAGAGACAGAGAGAGAGAGAGCACAGTGATTGGCCATATAAGGCCAACTCTTCCCAGTTTGTATACTGAGCATAACATTCTGTGGTATGGAATATCCCTTTGGCCTGTTTGAGTCAGCTATCCTGGCCATGCTCCCTTCCTGCTTCTTGTGCACCTCCTTACTGGCAGAGCATGAGACACTTAAAAGTCCATGACTTAGGGTAAGCAATGTTCAGCAACAACCAAAACAACAGTGAGTTATCAACATTATTCTCATAACACCAAAAGTCACACTGTACCAACTAGTAAGAAGAAAATGAACTCTGTCCCAGCTGAAAGCAGGACAAGAGCTCATATTTTGAAATGTCATAAAAATACTAGTCCAACAAAAAAACTTTTTTCTTTCTTTCTTCTCTTTAGAAAATAATGAAACGTCTCATTAAAAGATATGTATTGAAAGCTCAGATAGATAAGGAAAGTGATGAAGTTAATGAAGGTGAGTACGTTGATGAATTGTATGTTTAATCAGAGAATCAAGACAAACTAAAGTGGTTACATATGCCACTTGAAAAAAAATGTTTCCAAAATACTTAATTCACTTGACATGTTTACAAGTGCTAGATATAAAACTACCATGAAATTGAAGTTAAAGAAGAGATGGGATTCCTATCTCTTGTCTCCCATCAGAAAACATCAGTGATCTGACAAGTTGTCAAGTGTTGCTACTTCTAGTAATAATAGAAACATAGGATCATTTGGATTGGAAGGGACCTTAAGGATCATCTAGTTCCTTAAGGATCATCTACTTCCAACCCCCTCGCCATGGGCAGGGACACCTTCCAGTAGACCAGGTCGCTTAAAAACCCGTCCAACCTGACCTTGATCACTTACAGGGATGGGACATCTGCAACTTCTCTGGGCAACCTGTTCCAGTGCCTCACCACCCTCACAGGAAAGAATTCCTTCATAATATCCAATCTAAACCTACCCTCTTTCAGTTTGAAACCATTCCCTCTCATGCTGTCATTGCATGCCCTTGTAAAACATCCCTCTCCAGCTTTCTTGTAGACTCCCTTTGGACTTGGGAAGGCTGTTGTGATGCTCAAGGCATTTCCCATAGTGAGACTACATTTAATGCAACAGTTCATTTGAGGCATTCCCATATGAATTTTCATTTGTGTTGGTATGTGTTTTTATTGTGAATTCATATATGTGGATGCATATGCTTCAGCTTTTTTTGTGTGTGATTTATTAGCTGGAAACATCTAGTAAATGCACTTCACAGGGATGTTCTTGTCTGTTTGCACCCCTCTGATGCTAGAAAGATACTTAGTGCAGTAGGAAAAGGAGACGGCTGCTCTCTTTTGGACAATGAGAAGCTTTGTTGCTGGCCAAGACTACTCAGGCAACACCAATCTGCATGATCTGCAGAAAAGGCCCGGGGGGTGTTGGTCAACAGGGGCTGAACATGAGCCAGCAGTGTGCCCAGGTGGCCAAGAAGGCCAACGGCATCCTGGCCTGTACCAGCAATAGTGTGGCCAGCAGGACCAGGGCAGTGATTGTCCCCCTGTACTCAACACTGGTGAGGCCGCACCTTGAATCCTGTGTTCAGTTTTGGGCCTCCCACTACAAGAAAGATATTGAGGTGCTGGAACATGGAACATGTCCAAAAAATGGCAATGGAGCTGGTGAAGGTTGTGGAGCACAATTCTAATGGGGAGCGGCTGAGGGAACTGAGGATTTTAATCTGGAGAAAAGGAGGTTCAAAGGTAGACCTTATCACCCACTATAACTACCTGAAAGGAGGACGTAGCGAGGTGGTGGTTGGACTCTTTTCCAAAGTAAGAAGTTATAGGACAAGAGCAAATAGTGTCA
Source organism: Manacus vitellinus (assembly GCF_001715985.3). Taxonomy (NCBI): domain Eukaryota; kingdom Metazoa; phylum Chordata; class Aves; order Passeriformes; family Pipridae; genus Manacus; species Manacus vitellinus. The sequence goes on along the minus strand of NW_021940208.1, from coordinate 9,623,690 downwards.
GGGAGAGATTTAGATTGGACATTAGGAAAAATGTCTTTACAGAAAGGGTTGTGAAGTATTCAAACAGGCTGCCCAGGAAAGTGGTTGAGTCACCATCCCTGGAATTATTTGAAAGACATGTAGACATGGTGATTAGGGGCAAGGTTTAGGGGTGGACTTGGCAGTGCTTGGCTAATGATTGGACTCGGTGATCTTAGAGGTCTTTTCCAACCTACATGATTCTGTGATCCTGTGATTCAGTGATGTCTCTTGCAGCAGAACAGCAGCTTCCATATAAGAGATCATATGAGTTTTGTGAACTGATGTGGCCTCTCACACTTTTGCCTTCAGATTTGTTTGATTCCTGAACTGCATCTTCATATTCCTGTCTGTAAGCCACCATTCACCAACAGGCAACAGAGCATCTGCTTTTTCTGTTTCAACAAAGAAATACAGAGAAAACCTGTGATAATTGTGAGATATTTGGATATGATGTTTTTTTCTTTTGTTTCTTAATGGTATGATCTTCTAACATCTGTTACAGGTGAACTGAAGGAAATTAAACAGGACATCTCAAGTCTCCGGTATGAACTCCTTGAGGAAAAATCTCAAAATTCTGAAGATCTGGCAGAACTTATAAGGAAACTTGGGGAAAAACTGTCAATTGACTCTAAGGAAGAAGAAAGCAAGAGATAACCAAGATGTTTAAGAGAAGCAACAGAATGTTAACAATTCACTTAAAGCCATATTTCTGTTTTTCTCAAGTCTAGCTCACATTTATACAGAAGATTCAGAAATTAAATCATTCCAATTCTTCATTGAAAAAACACAGTGACAAATCCTGTGGGTCTACAATAGGGAGGGGATGCCACTTCTGTAAAGATATTTATTCTTTACTTGCTGAAAAAGAGTTAAGTTGAGATAATTTAAATACTCAATTTACCTCTTTTAGAATTCCAGTGGAATCTTGATATCTTGATAAGGCCAGTCATGACAGATTAAAAGCATAGATCTAAAATTTTCCTACATTACTGTTTCTGTTTATTTTTTGCAAATTTCCTTTTGTAAAGATTCTTAGATATATTTTAGTGAAGTAAAAGAGAAAAATTCCACACTTTTACATATATATATATATATAAAGCTATTTAATTTTTCCAGCATTCCCGGGGGGGGGGAGAGGTTGGGTTCTTAAAAATAATTTAGGAATGTTTAGGAATGTTTCCATGTAGAGGTAAATTATCAAGATACGCATAGCACTGTATTATACTTCTCCCAACTTACCCCTGTTGCTGCTGGACTGGACTATTCTGAAAGATCCCTAGGTTCCAATGGGAGTCAGTGCATTTATAAATAAGTATTTTTCATCAAGTTTATTGAAAAGCTATTACTGAGACCAGAAGAAAAATTTTTTTAATCCATAATATTTAATCATTGATGTTCTAATCTCTTTCAGAATTCCCAGGTTCTTCAGCTTTTATGTCTTGAGCTGAACCTCCCAAACTACAGGGTGGGGGGTTGAATGTAACAATTTTATTTAAGGTAGAAGATACTAAAATGTTAGGTGAAACCCCTCTCTGAATTCTGGCGGTAGCATGCATTTTTATTACAGAGATAAAATGTACACTGTGAATTTGTTTAAGCCCAAAATTTGGCTTACCTTAAAACAATCAGATCGTAATGTATATATTGTATTTCATTAAGAAAATACATATGGATTTTTTATTTCAATGAAGATATTTTATATATAGTTATTACTCATGGAACAATTTGTTAAATATATTTGAAGAGGTCTATTACCAAATGTAGTGTGACAAGCAATGTAGTATTCAAAATGAGCACAATACCAAATATATTATTCTGTTTAAAAAAAAATTAAATGTATCAGACTCAAAATATCTTTGTGATGCATTGTATGAATATGTTGGTATTTCACTGGGAACCATTGGCTGCTCTTGCTTGGAAGACTAATGTGACAAAATACTTTCATTTGCAGCAACAATAATACAAAAAAAAGTTTCAAAGAAGGTACAAGGGTCTTTTCATACTTGATTAGATTCAAGGCCAAGTATTTTGTCTGCTGTGACTAACTGTGACTCATGCCAGATGTTTCAGAACATCTGCAGGAGGTAACAGATAATTTTCATCTTATATAGTTCTTTTGGTTTCTAATAAAAAAGATTGATATAACTTTGATGAGGAAGTATTTCCAGATTTATTCATGAATTATTAAGATAACAAGACAGTCTTGCTACCTACTTATTGTTTCTTGAAATTTTTTGAGCTCAGCAATTCAGTTTCTGTAGCGGCAGCTTCCACATCTAAACCAGACCTGCTATGAAGAAGTATTGCCTTTATATATTTTTTCCCCTGAGTATTTCTTAAGCTTGAATTATGAGATACAGTGAGTAGAATCTGTTATCTCTTAGACATTCTCCTTTCTGTTCCTCCAAATGTATTTCACTAAAAGATATAAAAGGGCTTAAGAAATTCTGAAGAGAACACAGTAAGAAAATCCACAAATAAGCAAATCTTTGTTCAATATTTTCTCACACTTTTCTGGATGAAACAGTGTCATGTCTAAATATTGGGAAAAGGCTTTATACATTCTGGAGGACCATGAATTTTATTAGAGAGCAATACTGCAATGCAAGCTTAAGGTACTCAAGATTTAAGGTGAGATCATGAATAAGAGCTGCAGGATTTCACATGAAAATTCAGATATGACAGGTAAAAATCTGCCGTATTTCACCCTATCTTAGAGCACTTACAGGCCAAGCCAATGAATCCTACTGGTTTTAGAAGTGGGATCTACAGGTTCATCTGATTTTAGATACCAGCCATGAAGACTTCTGCCTCTGAACTTGTCTAGAATTTCTTTGTGTTCAGTGGATAGAAGTGGTCAAAGGCATGATTTTGTGTCATCTTAAGGTAGACAAGTATCCCAGGTGAGTCACATTGTAGAAGTGACTCATTTTTCTCCTGTTACTCTGAAGAAGCCACTGTGACTGTTTATATTGTAGCAATGTTTATATTGAAGTGTGAGAAGTCCCAGCTTGACAGAAATGAGCACTGCAGCACACTGCAGGGCCGTGAACAAATGCTCATCTGCTTGTAAGTGCTTGAACTGATGAAGACACTCATTGAGAGGGGCAGGATCTAACTTGCCTTCAGAAGAATGTAGCTCATTCCCCAGAGATGGTGGGTGAGTAGGGTCTTCTTTATTCTGCAGGAATATTTTATTTTTTCCTTCATTAGTGTTACTGTGTATGCATAAATGAAAATACCCATTAACCAAATCTGTCGCAAAAGTGAGAGTACTCTGTTAACAGTACACATGGCAACTAAATTCTTGTTGATAAACTAGGAATTTTATGACAGAAGTTTGTATTCATGTTTTAGTACATTGGGGTGAGCATATATTTTCAATAACATGTCTTCAAGATTTACGATATACAGCTTGTTCTTGGCAGTACTTCAGCTATAGCAGCTGTATCAAGTAATTTACTAAGAACATGTTCTCATGACTGCCTTGTCCCAAAATGCAATTTAGTCCAACAAAATCTTGCATTTGCTTCTTAGAGATTTCTCTCAAGCTTGAAATTAGTAGCTGAACATTGCAATTAATATGCTGTAAACCACATAATGTGGAACTGTACTCACTTGCAGAACAGTAGAACTTGTCCTTATAGTGCAAATTGCTAATTTTTCATGTGAATATTTAATGCTTTGTGAAATCTGTTACAAAATACCTAGTGTGAATAATATTTCTAAGACTTATGTTCTTAGTTAAATTTTAATTTGGCCTGTGGAAAATAGAACTCACAAAGTTTGTGTTTGGAAAGCTACTTGTACTTCAGGAGCTTATACTGAAAGAGAAGTTAAGCAAGGCTGAGAAGTACATTAAACTCCATGCACTTAGAAGTCCAGGGAATCCCATGCACTGTTCTTCCCTGGTCTATATTACTTTGAGTACCTCAAAACATTTCTTTTTTTTCTCTTTTTTTTCATTGTTGCAAAAACCAAGTCTCCTGTTTCTCTTTTTGTTCTTGTCACCATCTGTAATATGACAGTGCAGTAGGGATCACAAAGTACAAACTTTTAGTGGTTTCTCTGTCCAAGCAACTGCATTTTAGTAGGATTTGGTTTTAAGTTTTTCAGTATTCTGTGACTCAGCTCCTTCACACTTATTCTTTACTCAATTGATGGACCTCCAATCAAAGCATTTTAAGAAGATCAAATCATATTGTATGCAAAGTGCATTAGATAAATAATTATCAAAATTAATAGCAATATTTTTATGCATTTTTATACATGAACACTTTTATACCACTTCGATATTTCATTGTGCTCTATAAACAACGAGTATACTCTAATAGGTTTGCACAGTCTGTCAAAAAGGACATAAATAAAATGACAACTGGTCCAAAACTTACTCACTCTCAAATACAAATAAATTTAATTTCCCATGACCTTTGTCAAACCAGATCAACTCTTTGTTTCTCAGTTTCTTCCTTTATGCTAGGGGAGAATGATACTAACTTGTGTCAACATGCTCAAATAAGTAGTTTGAGGAATTTATGAAAGAGAAAACTTCAGTTCTTTCTTAAAGGGAGTACTTCCTTGTTTCCACAGAAGATTTTGTGCAACTTTACCAAAACTCTGATGGTTTAATCAACTTCAGTAGAAAAAAACCCACAGGATTTCATGAGTTTAATGTCTTCACAGAAAAAGGCACTACTATGGGATTGTTCCTTAGAACTGCAGTTCTAAAAGTTCCAGTTAAGACAATCTGTCCTGTCAGTAGCCAAATTATTTAGTCTCCATCTTCTCATGGTAAACTGAGGCTCTGCAGCTGGGTTATAACCTACTCACTTTTGAATGGAGAAATATCACTGACAAAGTAAGTTGTTTAAAAAACATGAACATGAGCAAGTCTTTCTGGTGAACAGAAAATAAGGTACAATATCAGGTTGCTATCAAATCATGTTGGTAGTAAAAGATTCAAGACTACTTTATGTGGCTTGTGCTAGAGCACATATGGTCTCTCCTAACATATGATTCTTCTTTTCAAAAGAAAATATTTCTCCTAGAAGTGACCTTGGCTTGAATTTGTCAGCATCATTTAAGAATTCTGTGAGTTTCTTCCCTCTGAAGTGGACCTTCGTCTATATTTGCACTTTATTTGAGTAAACGAAACTGCCTGATACAGCAGTATTAGTGGCTACATTCCTTCTACAGAGGCTTCTCTCTGACCCTACAGGAGGCCACTGATCATAGTACTATCAAGAGTGTTAAAGACAAACCCTGGCTGGACCAAGAAATATTTCTCAGTATCAGACTGGGAAGAAATAAAAAGAAAATCATTCCCAAAGAGCCTATGGTTCTTTTAATGTTGCAAGTCAGCCTGTATCCGACTGTCTGGAAATTTTGTCTCTTCTGGTTTAGATATCCACAGCACACATAACACAGCAAGCTATCTAGGCTCCCATTCTAGTCTCTGAAAACATACAGAAAATTCTAGGGCACAATTTTAGATATCTGTAACATATCAGCAAATCTTGCTTGCAAAATACTTCTTTCCCTCCACTGCTCACATAAGTCCCACCCACTGCCACAGACTCCTAGTTGTGAATGTTTGTGTGAACACAAGAGTGCAGGTCACCAGCACCTTCTGCTTCAGGGCTTTTGCTCAACACAGGTTTTTATTGCCTGAATGTTGTTTCAGAAGTAAATATTTACTCTGAGTGGAAGTGCAGCCTTGACCCAATCTATTGTAGTTCAAAATCTAAAGCAAATGGGAAATCCCTTGCTGAGTGACCAACAAGGTTCGCATGAAGTATTGAGCCAACAAGAACTGCTGGCAGTTGCGTGTAAAAATATGATGAGTGCTTTTTGCAGATGTTCGCAGCTTCAAATGGTGTACTTTAATAAGACTCACATTTTAGATAATTTGTGTGTTACAAATTAATCCCCATTACACTTGTCTTTAGACTATAATTTCCAGCAGTTTCAGTTGATCTAGTAGCTGATCACTCAACCTCAAATTATTCAATTGTTGCATTAGGCAAGCACCAAGATGTTTTTATTTCATGCAGGTAAATTTTCTCATCACCAGCTAAAACTAAATATGAAGAGACTGTGTTGGGGATAGGATGTTTATTGATGATCCCAATGAGGTATCCTCACCTCCCTGCTCCACCATCATCTCATAGGATGACAGCATGTCATGTCCTCAGGGGTTTTCTTAGGAGCTCGATAGGAGAGCATACAGATATAATTAAAAAGATTGAACAATGTTTTTAAAAGATGGTCCTATTGTCAGGCTCCCTTGAAATTACTTCAAATGCATGAATTTCTTTTGGTTTATTTTATAGAGAGAAGAATACCCAAGCTGCAGAACTGCAGTCAGTGTACTGCAGTAGCTCTGGAACAAATAATTCCAGTTCTTCTCTTCATTAAAAAGAAAAAAAAGAGACTTGAAAAATTTGGAAGCAGTCTTTGCCACTGCAAAATTGACGTATACATGCCTGTCCAGTAAACTATTTCTGTTTTACTTACCCCTTCGTTTCATCCAGCACTTCTTTTGAAAAGTAAATTGTTAAGGTTACCCATTTATTTTTAGGCTTATTGGTTTACATACTTGGTTTAGGCAGGAATTCAACTTTAACTAAAACAGTTGTATTTCAAGTCATCATTTTCAATGTCTATAAATTTTATGGTGTTGTTGAAGCATAGTCAACAACTGCTAACCAAGAGTTTGTCATCCTGGGCTCCTTCCATGCACAATGAATACCATCAGTTGATGCAATGATAAGTAAAGCCCTCTGTGTACCTGCAGATTACAGGATGTATACCAGAAAACGAAAGATGGTGGTAGATATCCATCTTATTTAACTGATTACAGCAAAGATAGCCTGGGATTTCTGGCAGGTAAATGATGTTTGGATTCACAGAGTACATTGTAGAAGAGCTGCTACTGCAGACTTTGCAGACCCTAGGTGAAATTAATCCATTCCAGTGACTTAGAGTGAATTTTTCTTCGTCTATACCCAGACAATTTTAATTAACTTTATAATAGGACTGAAAAATATCTATATGCACACTGTTCTGTGTGATACAAACCTGTAGATGTTTGTCTAAAGCAAATTCAGTCTAATAGGCAAGGTGAAAACAACCTGGAGAAATTAGTTTTCAAATACAACCTCAGGTGTTTCTCAGTTCAGGTGAATTGGTAGGTAAGAGGAAACTAGAGGGAACTGTTACAATGGGGGTTGATTTACAGTGAAGTCCCTGCAGGACTGTGGGTAGGCCCCCAGAGCTGGCAAGAACCACCCTGGAATCTCTAGTGACAAAGTTCAGTAACAGTTCTAAATTTCTACTGCCAAAAATTGCAAAACAAAGCCTTAGAATATTTCCAATATAACCGAAGTATTAGTGACTGCCTGAAAGACAGCTTCTAGCAACTCCTGAGGTTTATGGTCCACCTGACATCCTAGGATGATAAAAAAGCCCCAAAAACATGCAATAGTGGGTGTCCATCTGTGGACAATGGAAAAAGAAACCGTTGACAACTCATCATCAACTTGGATGAGTTGCAACAACACTTTTTCTTGTAGTGCTGTACTACTGTTATATAAATACAATTACTGGATCAAAGAGAAAAGATATGATGTAGCCCAGAAGCATATCAGATTTTCTCCAGTTTATAAGAATTACATTCCCTCTTGCTATGTTAACACTGTCCACATGAGTCCCATTAAACTCTACTTTCTTCTCAGTTCACCCCTGTAATTGTCTTAACTGGGTATGCAAATACTAGAAGTATCATTCTCTTCCCAATAAAGCAAGTATTTTAACAATTTTATTTCTCAACTGCATTTCCACATTCTTTCTACTCTTTTCCAAATAACGGTGAGCTTGAGAACAACAATATCCCACATCATTGCCTTGGCCCTGCCACCATAAACTCCTTATACCATGGCCAGAGGTTTGAATTAACAGGTACAGTTAGGAAATAGATATATTGATTCAGAAATTACCATGATATAAACTACTTATCCTTATGCAGTACATTTATCAAGGTCATAGCTAATTGAATTTAGTGCATCAGATTTCCAGAAATCTTGCTACAAAAAGGGGAGGAAGCACAAAAAAACCCCCACTTCCTTGAGCAAACTAAATTCTGAAAGTCAGAACCACTGTCCTCATTCTTATTTCTTGTTTAAAGTATAAAAGGATTTGAGTATTTCAAACTGGCTCTTAAAAGCCCAGTTTCTGCTGGGAGAAGTTATCTTTAGTGCTACAAGTGGCTGTATTCATGGCTAGGCTTTGCGAACGAAGATTTAGGAGGCTTTATCCACTTTTGTTACAAGTACACTGGTGGCCGTAAACAACCGCAATATAGATAATCCCCTTCAGCAGGATGCATCCCTATAGAATTAAAGTCTTATAGCCCTGCTCATATTTACGTGCACCCTCAGGCTGTAACATGGATGCCCTGTCTGGACATCACTGAAAATAAAATACATCAGCCCCTGATGGCTTTCTCCATCACTGCAGTCATCAGCTCCGTTTTCCTGGGAGTGTGCATGTAACCTGCCTGCCAAGCATGAACACCAACCTTGATGCAAGCCTAAAACCTGCCACCCATTGAGATTGTTTGGATGAAAGTGTTTGTTAAGGAAAAACCAGTCACAAAGGCTGAGCCCACATGTACCTCCAAAGTTCAAGATTATTCCTAGATAGAGTATGTGTGGACCTGACACAGGAATATGATGTTCGCCTGGCCTGAGGTCATTTTTATGATGCCCACAGTGCCATCCCATCTTTTGAGTCCATATGGCTCACTTGGACAAATAGATTGATCTATAATCCTGTAAATCAGATAAAATAAGGCCTTATCAGTCATGCAGGTGGAAGAATTGCAGCCATCTAAGGGCAGCAGTGATGCACAGAGCATATCAGTGCACATGCTTTGGGTTACATGGGCCTATGGGAAAATGGTGTGACTGGAGCTAGTGCCTCTGGGAGGTCTCTAAGGCACAAGAAGACTGACTGACCAAACCACAGGAAATCACAAGCACAGACACCACTTTCAATGAATGTGCTAAACAATCTGTGTTGAACTGATTATATTAATTTGCAGTATATTTTCCGTGTACGACTTCTTAAATAAAAAGCACAGTATGGCTCTTTTGGAGCTGCATAGTTAAAAAGCACATCTATTATTTGAGGTTCAGGCAAACTAAAGTACAAATTAAACCAAAAGTCTGTCTGAATTTGTATCGATATGGTAAGGTTTTAAGGACAAAAGTGAGATAAAGTTCAGTGAATTCAAGACCCGCAATATTCAAGGCCCTTGCAAGAGCACGATCCACCACACTGGGGCAGTAATGCCCTGGGTTTGCTTAAAAAGCAAGTGATGGACTGGCTGTGCAGAGCCCTACCAAACCTGCTATCTCATCTCAATGAGTAGCGCTGGCAAAACATGTTCACACTGACACAAACACACGTGCTTTGTTTTATACATATACACGTATGTACATGTAAATGTACACACATTACATACATAGGTGTATGTTTGTATATACTACATATATGTATGTATTATACACACACATAAGCATACATACATTATACATATGAACATATTATTAGATATACAGACACCAAACTTACTTGAGTTTTACAGTGCGCTGAGCATTCCCATACAGTGTTTCCTATAAAGCAGACTATCAAGTGAAACTATGACTGCAGTAAACCCACTCAAAGGCTGTGGAAATAATTTCAGACTTACATCTCAATCACATGATAAGAATAAGGGGCAATGGACACAAGGTGCAAGAGAGTAAATCCAGGTTAGATATTAGGAAAAGTATTTTTCCACGGGACATGTTCAAACACTAGCACAGGCTGCTCCTAAAGGCTATGTAGTCCTAATCTTTTCAGATTTTAAAAAATTGACTGAACAAAACCTTGAACCACCTTAATAGAGTTTGGATCTACCTTGACCAGGAGGTCAGTCCAGAAGAACTATTGAGCTTTCTTCAAAACTATTCTATAAGTCTCTGATTATTATGGATATCTTTAAATGCATTTACAAGCCCCAGAAACTGAAAGTGCTACATGTATTTAACCAAAGCAACTCTCTGGGATCCTGGGCTGGCCTTGTTTGTAAAACCTCTAGTTTGTGTTCCAGTAATTGAATGGATGCAAGAAATCTGAGATTTCATAATTTGATTTTTCCCTTGGTGAGTTTGGGAAATTTATCAATTTTTATGCATGTCTTCTTTGTCTGTGAATAATCACTTCCGTCTCATCTAAACAGAGCAGATTTACAGTATTTGTTTATTTTATTTCCCCAGCCAAGGAAAATAACCAAGGAACAAGCGGCCAAGCAAAAGCTCCAAACAGACAAACCAATATAGGCAAACAAACAGGGGCCCATCCCTATTTGGGAAGGCTGGAGACTGCAGAAAGTAACATCTGTATGTAGCATAAAAATTATTATTCTAATCTGATGCATCAGGATTAGAAAGCTACTTAGAAAATTGTCTTAACAATTGTTTAGAAAGATACTATAACAATTCTTTAGAAAGATGTTATACCAATTCTTTACAGTATCATGAAAATGAAGCTCTGTGAATAAAGGCACATCTCGGGTATAACTCAATATGAATGTTTAAATCCCTGAACATGGAAACTTTTAAGATTTAAAATACATTTACTGTCACTCTTCAGGCTAAAACTTCAAGTGTGAAATGGGTTGTGCTCAATCTACTCCACCTATTTTCATATTATCCTGTTTCTAGAAACACAGTTATTTAATATTAAACACAGCTGTTTAATATTACTTTTTGAATAGGTGAGTGGAGGTGGGAGTTTGATGGAGCTTGTTCAGGATGGCAAAAGCTAAGGTAGAGAGAGAAGCAGAGAATCTGCTCTGGATTTACAGAAGAAGGTCAAGGGAGTTGGATTTCTGATATCTTAAAGGCCACAGATAAACTTTATTAGGTTATAGGTGAATATGAGATATATTTTGATTCCTTCTTTCTTTTGTTCCAAGAGTTGTACTAGATTTGTTACTTTTTTGTAAAAAAGAAGATACTTCACTATGATCTCCATTTCTATTCATTATTTCTTCATTAATGCAAATATTTCCTGATTCCAACAACTAGCCAGTGTCGTAGCTTTGTACAGGCCTTTTACTGTATTTTCCTCACTCATAAAAGATGGAGCCAGAGGTTTCTGAGAGAAGCTCCTAAGTAAATGGCCTCTTTGGGCATGTATAAGATTTAAAAATAGAACAGGAAATTTGACCCTGCAGCTCTGGAGCTCAGGGACCAAATAGGGTCCTGGCCTCTGTCCCATGCAAGTAGTAAAACTTGTTGACCTCATGAGAGAAGGTGTGAGTGCCAGAGCCAGTACATGTTCCAGCTCTGCACATATGCCATGACTGGTACTCTTCACCCCAATTCTCAGTTGCTCTGATTTTACAGAGTAGTCATTGAGAATATAACCCTCAGCTCCATGCTTTTAGCTCTCCCATGCTAGACATGTTTACTGGCTCCCAAATGGCTCTCATATGAGAATAGCTGTCTTCATTTTATTCATAGAAAATAAAACATTCCAGCCACCTGTTCCACCATCTTGAAGCCAAACAGAAATCCACAGTGGTGGCACATGTCGAACATGCTGCATGATTTTGGCTTGGATGTATTTCCTCAGCTCATGCTGCAATAGTGGATGCTGAACACTCCAGTGCTGTCAGGCTGTGTTTTTATATTTCTCATCCTTGCCATCCCACATATGCTAATTGACTGCCCATTGCCTCACTTACATATACGAATTTTCATTTTAATGTTCCCTGTCCTCATGACTTACGTTTTATGTCTAGTTTCTTCTTTTGGGGCTGGAACATCTACAGTCCTGGCAGTCATGAGGGTTGAATTACTTCAGTATCTGGGTTTATTCTGCAGAAAAGTGATTAGGTGACACAGCCTTGTATCTATTCGCTTTCTTCCCTTGTTCTTAAGCATTGACAGACAGAGGAGTGATTTCATTAAATTGACCGCAAGTTTTCTATGCCTGCTAGAAGATAAGCTAGTTACCTGGAAAAACCACAGTGATTTATTGCTGAACTATGTTTTAACACTTTTGTTTTTATAAGTAATTTTTACTAAAGCCAGTGCTGTAATTTGCACACTGAGGTTCAGAAAGGTAGAAGCAAACAGGTGGCCTTTTATCAAATTTTGTGACTTATCTTTCCTCAGGAGTTTTGTATCTAGCTGCAGACAAGGTTTGTGAAATTATGTGGGATATAAGGAGGACTCAGAAGAACAGAGTAAATACGGTTCCCTATTTATGGTTGGGAAATGTTCTTGGTTTTGCTAGGGTTTTGGGAAGGACAGGTAGACAATAATGTCTGAAAGGTTTGCACAGCTGCTTCCCAAGCCCTGAGCGAGGGGAGTTGTATGGAACAAGTATATGAGAAAGGACATGGCCTCCCACTAAAAAAAATTACCAAATCAGTTTACCTGATGGAATTTTGGAAAAAAAAATAATTTCTTTAATCTACATCAGAGAAATCAGGGCATGAATGTCTCATTGCTGTACATTCTGCACAACACTGGTGCTCAGTAAGGAAATACGAACTGACCCCCCCACAGCTATAAACTGCAAGGCTGGGGCCTTTCTCCCCCAAAAGAGAGAGCTGACTCGTGTGTATTTGGTGCTAGTGCTTTGTGATGAGCAAAATAAAGGGCATTAGAAGGCTTTCATTCCTGAGGCAGAAAAAGGATTACTTTTAAAGGGAATAGTAAGCTCTATTTACTGCCAGTGTAGCCCAAGGCATGGTGCTGTCACCAGCTTCTACTGTCATTAGTGCTTACATGACTGTCTGATTTCTAGCATCAAAAGGAGCCCCCATTGGATTATGAGTACATTGGGAAGGGGTCTGTGTGTCCTTTACTGCCAAACAGGAGTCCCAGCAGCACAGCCGATGCCTGTGGGAATCCACCCAGGACTGCCTGCACCAGAGATCCAGTTGCTCTTCCATGGGCTGTTCCCAAAAAATCTAAAGGTTCACACCAAACTTCCAAGTTCTGGACCTGTTTATTCAATATGAGGGGGGAAAAATATATTTTCGTGAAAAAATAGTATTACTTTCATTCACATTATTATTCACTGCACTTTTACATAAAGTTCCTAGAGTCTGACCTCAGAAAGCATGAAAATTAAAAGGTAGGGACTGGAGTGAAAACCTACCAGCACTCAGTGTGTTTTTTCCCTGCAAATGGATAAAATAGGCTGAAATGAAAGAGTGAAGGTTTATTATCTGTCTTTTTATCAGGGGAAAATTTTTTTTTTCTCTTCACTAGCACTATTTCCCATTGCTTCTGTATAGCAAAGGTCAGAAACTTTATATAACTACACTAGATCAAATTCCTTATTGGTAAAAATGTACTCTTCTCCCAACGCTCTTTTTAACCTTCTCATCTTCTTATAACTTTTGTGTGTTTAGAAACATGCACATGCAATAAATATACCCTCAGGCAGACGGTGTGACTTTTAGAGATGGTCCTGTGCAGGGCTAAGGGTTGGACTCGATGACCCTTGTGGGTCCCTTCTAATGCAGTATATTCTGTTTCAGTGATTCTGTCTCTGAATATATGTATCTACACGATGTAATTTGTTTAACTATATCTGCATCTGTATTTGTATAAAGACAATTTTACACTTTGAATGTAATCAAATGTCTATTGCGCTCAAAATATTAAAGGCGTATTACTCTGATTAAAAATCACTGGATTGTTAAATGGTTTTCAGTGCCAAAATAGCAGAATTTTCAGTCTGTGGTTAATTCAGACCAGGAAAAGGAGACATTTTCCTTTCTTAGTATGAACTAAATGAACTATAAATTCAGTCTTCTATGAGTAAAGTGTTTGACAAAGTATATCTGTCTTCTAGACCTGAAATGTCACCAAGATGTTTGCTCACAGGATTCTAACTTTATTTTTTTTTTCCAATCCATCACTATAAATCACAAAGGAAGGAGAAAATTCCAAGAGCAAAACACATCTCCAGTCAAAATAAATCCTTTATTTTGTGGTTGTTGATGTTATTAAAACTGATCGAGATCCACAGGACACAAGATGATTGAAGTTGTCAGAAAAAAGTTATTAACCCTTCAAAAAGAGACACAGCTTCTGTATTTTGGGTACTGAATAAGTTATTCACTCTAAATGAACTGCTAGACTGAATTGCAACTGAAAATTCAAATGGGAGCAGGTTTTTTTCTGACTGGAGCTCAAATCCTGTAATTTCTTAAAATGTCTTGGAAACCTTTCCCCAACCAGCTCCCAGTGACCTCCATAGCATCACTTTGCCATGCTCAAAGTAATTCTGTATGCTCAAAGTGACACTCAAAGTTATCAGTATTTAGGGAATAAACATGTAGGGAGTTAGCTCTTCTCAGCACAGGGTAAAATATGTACTTATGGATTAAACTACCTGTTATGGCTTTTATGGAAGTGGTTTCAAAATCTTTGTTTTCAAAACCCCCCTGCCATGGGCCATGGTCAGAGACACCTGCCATTTAGATCAGATTGCTCAAAGCCCCATCTAGCCTGGTCTTGAACATTTCTAGTAATAGGGCATCCACAATTTCTGTGGGCAATCTGTTCCAGTGCCTCACCACCCTCACAGTAAAGGTCTCGTAGCCCCCTTTCGGTACTGGAATGCTCTATATCGTCTCACCTCTACTCCAGGCAGAACAACCCCAGCTCGCTCAGTCTGTCTTCACAGGAGGGTGCTCTATGCCTCTGATCAGCTTTGTGGCTCTCCTCTGGACTCTATCCTGCAGCTTCATGTCCTTCCTATGTTCAGCACTTCAGAGCTGGATATTGCACTCCAGGTGGGGTCTCATGAGAGCAAAGTAGAGGGGGAGAATTCCTTCCCTCAACCTGCTGGCCACATTGCCTTTGATGCAGTCCAGGATATGGTTGGCTTTCTGGGCCACAAGATTGCTTTGCCTGGTCATGTTGAGGTTTTCATCCACCAAAATCCCCCCAAAAGACAGGTAGAACTAAAGTTCATGCCCCTGCAAATGTCAGTGCTGATGTATCTCACACCAGCTGCAAATACCTTGATGCCACAATCAGGTCAACATGAAGTTAACAGTGGAGTTTTTTGTTTCTCTGGAAATCACTAGAAAGGTTTCACATGGAAAATTGCAGAGACTTAATGTTTCTGTGTCTGTTTCTTTTTTGGTATGGGAGAAACAATAGCCTGTTTTTCACTCCCATCTTACCTGTGATAAATTCTCTAGTGACGGTTTTATTTAGGGCTTTCTTATATTTCACACAAATAGAAGTCTAGAGGACTGGAAAAAACCACAAGAAACAGCCACAAAATAGGAATAAATGATGAAGTGCAACACTATTACAAGTTAACCACATGGCCAAAAAGGCTTCTTCAATGTTTTGTGAGTTCTTGTCATTGTGATGCTCTAAGCTATTTGCTGGGGCTAGGATGATGGAATCACTGACAGCTGCACCAACAATCCCTGTCAAGACCTGGTCAAAGAAGTCATAAGCCAGAAAGAGGGAGGCTTATTTGCTTTATGTGTAATTTGTTTTCTGTTCATATATTTCCTTTGGGCGTTATGGGACAAGATGTGAATGCAAGTGTTTAAAGTGAACCGTTTTTTTCCAATTTCCAAACCTCCTCTAGGGTCTTTACCAGTTCTTGCTTCTCTCTGACTGAATATAAGCATTATCTTTTTCTGTGAAGTCTCTGAGGACATCCACAAGTTCACACTGTCAGAGTTCAGTGGGAATATGACTGGTAAAAATCTTTAATATCTACTAAAAAACCTGCTCCAATGGGGTCAGGACCCCCCAAATTTGTTACGTACTCTATTACTCATCTGCTTTGCCTTAGAACAGTGTATCTTAGCAGAAAAAGACTTGCAAGAATTTTAAAATATTATCTGCATTGTTGGGTCAGCAAAACCAGCAAGGAGTCAGACTGGTCTTTTAAAAATCCAAAGACTGGAAGCCCACCCCTCATCCTGACATGGGATCAGTTTTATGAATATCTTGTCTCAGTCTGCTTTTAAAACCTCTGATGCTGATGACTTCACAGCAATCATAACCCACACCCAGGCTCTACTGTCCCTAAAGGTAGATTTTTTTTTTTTTTATTTTTTTCATCTGAAGTTTTCTTGCTACACTGTCAGGCCATACCGTCTGAGCACAAAGAGACAGAGCATATTACTCATTATTCTCTTCCTCTTTGCCACTGTCTCCTATGCATTTAAGGACAATTGTCATTTCAGTCAATTCTTTTCCTCAAAAGTCATGCTTTTTAGATTTTTATTATTTAAGGTAATTTCTTCCGAATTTTTAATATCCCATAGTAGATGTAGCTGTCCAGCTAAGGCCCTGCCAAGGCAAAGCAGAGCTGTACTATGATTGTCTCTTACAAGCTCACCTTCAGTTTATGCTGGTCTTTTCCTCGAGAGCACATCACAGGTGACATTAATTTCATTCCTCATCTACCGTAACCTTTGGATCCCATTTTTTAGGCAGAATTCCTACCTAGTCTATTTCTTTCCATAATGAGTCTTCAGATAAATGTAGATTTCTGCTCACATTGTAATTGAATTATATTATCTTTGGAGTTTTCCCCAGATCATTTCTCTAATTTCTACATATGAGTCTGTATTCAGCCTGCCTTCCAGAGGTTCTGCAGTCTCTGCCATCTCTGGGAAAGGACCATCCTGAACTGAATGTTCTTTTCTTTAGCAGGGTTGATGCCTGAGGACCTTTCTGAGTCCAGGGAAAGCTATTCTGTGGTAAAACACCACTAACTTCAGCTGGGGCCTGCTGTTCCTCACATTGTCAGGCTCAGAGCTTGAGCATCTAAATCAGGTTTTGTGAGAGGTCTGATGACACCGCTATCCAGCTTGCCCAAGGAACTCCTCACTTCCCTTACGAGGCTGGAGTGACCTAACAGTCCTCTGGCCGCTTGAAGAAGGATCTGCTGCTGGCCACGCTTCTGTTCAGGCATTTGAGATGTGCAAGATTTTGTGCAAAGTTAAAGGGACAGCTGCTGTTTGCACACAATTATACAGTGGGTTTGGATGGTGTGGAATGCTGACACCTGCTGCTTGAGGTTCTCACAACTTCTGCCTGGCTTTAAAGAGAATGTTTTCTGCCTTTGTTTTTGTATTGGAAACGGACAACAGCTCTTCAGACACCAGCTGAAGTCTTGGGCAGGATTGTTAACCCCTTATCTCATTGGCATGTAGTTATTTACACATGGAGTAACTCCACTAACATCAAAGTTGTTTGTTTGTTTCTGGTGACTAACTTTACCTTGACTGAAGCAAGGTATAACTTTTGCCAAATACATAAATAAACAAAAAATTAAGTTTCTCCTTCTTCTTCTCAATATGTTTGAATTCTAATTATTTTATACCTCACTTGTAACAGCAACTTTAAAAAAAAGCAAAAAACCCAACCAACCAACCAAAAGCAAATAGACTAGATTTTATTTCCTCTAGGTTCTGTTATAGCAGGCATCCCTTCCCAAATCGCATGGTTTTTAGACCCAGTTTATAACTATTAATTGTTAATTTATAGTGTTTCATGAGAAGCTTGTTGTTAGCTGCATTGTCGAAGGAATGCATCATGAATTTTGAAATCTTTCAATGTTGTTCTTTGAAAAGCAGCTTGAATTCACATTTCCAGCACCTCAGTAGAAATAGAGGATTAAATTTACAAGAGTTATAACATGCCCTCCAACTGAGCTTTTCTCATTTGTCAAACTGATCTAGCTCCATCCACTTTCCTGAAAGAGTTTGCTGATATATGTCTCTTTCTTAGACAACCAGAAAAGTCCTAAAAAGCTTAGATACTAAAGAAGGATTAAGATGAAGTATCAACACCGAAAACCCAAACTGCTATCATAAATCTTTGCTCAACTAATTCCTGAGATCTCCAGGTGCCTAAAATGACCAGATCAACTCTTTGCTTTTCTGTCAGTATATTCTGCTGAGTATACCTGTGAAATTCATACTTGACAGCAGTAACAGTGCAGCATTTCATGGAGTTTCTAATGCAGCCTCATGTTTAGATTGGAGTATTTTCTGCCCAGGTAAAGAGAGGAAAGACTGTCTCCATTCCATAACTTTAGTGGTGCAGTGCAGATAATCTTCTGTGTTTTCTTTCTCCTTTGGGTGATGAGAAAGGTGAGGGTGCTGAAACAGTGTGGGACCCATAACCAGCTGCCACTGAGCCTTCTTCCAGGTACTGTCGGTGACCACAAGAAGGACTGCTGGAGATTTCTCTGGTACTGATATTGCCAGTTAACTTTATATGCTATCTTTCTCAATCTTTCTGCAGTTTCTAGAACAGATGATTTCCTTGAAATACATCTTGTAATCTCCTGCAGTAAGGTCTAGCCTCTCTTTGAAGCTATATTTAGAGCCATTATTCCATCATGTTCTATACTTTCTGTGCCCTCCATTCAACTTGACTTGAAGGGAACCAGCATAAGATGCTTGTCTCTACCAATACTTCTCAATAGCTTTGCCCTTCTGTGCACGCTGAATTGAGGCCAGAAGCCCTATTAAGTTGTTAGGGGTCTAGTCTGGTTAGTTTTTTACAATTCCAGATCATTTTCTGGCAGAACAGACTATACAAGTATTACTACAGAAAATAATATGTAATTTAAGACATGAGATCACTCAAGAAGAGCTAAATATAGTTCAATCGTGTATCTGTTGAGGAAAAATCTTTGCAAATCTGATGTTTTTTCCCCTGCAGCCCAACTTTGGGGATTCTTAATTTGGCAGCAGAGTGAGGTCTATGAGAGAATTGTCCTTTCATCTTTCTCCGAGTATCATGCACTGATTTCTTGATGAAATGTTCATAATCATTCTGAGGATTTGAGGAGGTGTTTTTCTAGCATTCTCTGATATTTTTTGGGGGGAAAAAAATCCAGAAATACTTTTCATAGTTCACTGTTTCCATTACCTGATTGCATAGATGTTCTGTTATAGATTTATGCTGCTTTATTAGTTATCTTTTTCCAGATGTAACATAGAGCAGTGTCTCAGAAATCTTTTAGGACTTTCATGTTTTATTGAGTTGAGAGCTTGTGATGTTATTAGTGTGGAGGGCCTGGCCTCTGCTTTAGTTGGTGGCCTTGGCAGGGTCCCTCACAAGATTTGGATATCATTTTTGGTATGGGTTTTGTGTGGTGTTGTCTGCTAGTTAGATGTGGCCTCTGCATATTCTACAGTTTTTCTCCACTTATTTTTGTGAATTACAAGTAACTCAACTTCAACTGACTTCCTCTTTGCAAAGGATAAACTGTTTGAGAAATGTTCAGCTCCTGGTCCTGTCCTGTTGTCACCTTCTTCTGGAAGATCACTGTTTTCTTTCCCTTCCCTTACTTTTAGCTGAGTCAGAAGGAATTGAAGATAAGCACACAGAGGATCTGGTAGTTTAAGCAGCTTTACTTGCGCCAGCTGTTACATATAGGTTTTCAAATATCCTGCTCCTTGGACTTCATGCCCCTTTTGCACCAGCTGAATTACTTTAAGGAAATGCTTCTTCCCCGCATAAGTCCCCCTCAAATCCTGATGGTTCATCTCAGAAGATATCTCTTGGTAACTCTTAGGATACAGATCCCCTCTGACATGGAGTGAAAATATTTTTTTTATCTCTGGTGTTGGGAATGTGTATATAGATGGATATGCTACTGTTCACGTAAAAACACACACTACAAAATATGAGAGGTTTTTTGCATATAGGTCTTCCAATACTTACTATGTGTTGGATGTTTCTCATGTCAATCCTGACTGGGATACCAAGTTTTGGTCCTGGATATCTTCCTAGCAGTCACATTATTTTGTTTGTGTTCTTTGGAAACAAAGCTGCCTTTCCCCAGAAAAAGTCCTTCTTGGAGATATTTCATCTTGAAGAATATTTACAGTTTAGGGCAACCATAATTTACTTCTGTGGCTAAATAAGCCCTGATCTTTTTTTGGTGGGAAAGAAGTTGAAAGATTTGTTTGTCTGGTGGATTCTGCCTTTTCTCATAAATGAATGCTCTTTTTTTAAAATTCAGAATAATCATCTCATCACTTCCTATTGCCCTTTACAATTTATGAGCATAAACATGGCAAGAAAATGAATATAATTGTTGTTGGGATTTGCATTAGAAATGCTAATTGTGATATCATGTACCTCCAAGAAATCATATATCTAGTGACTGGAAAACTGCCTGGTGGAAAAGAACCTGGGAGGGTAGGTCAACAGTGGCTGAACATGAGCCAGCAGTGTGCCCAGGAGGTCAAGAAGGCAAATGACATCCTGACCTGTACCAACAATAGTGTGACCAGCAGGACCAGGACAATGATTGTCCCCCTGTACTCAGCACTGGTGAGGCAGCACCTTGAATCCTGTGTTCAGTTTTGGGCCCCTCACTGTAAGAAAGAAGTTGAGGTGCTGGAGGGCATCCAGAGCAGGGCAATGGAGCTGTGAAGGGTCTGGAGAGCAAGTCTGATGGAGAGTGGTTGAGTGAGCTGTAATCTGGAGAAAATATTTTTTTAGCTCTGTTGGGAATGTGTATATAGATGGATATGCTACTGTTAGTGTAAAAACACACACTACAAAATATGAGACTCAGGGGAGACCTTATCACTCTATACAACTACTTGAAAGGAGGTTTTTCTGAGATGGTGGTTGATCTCTTTTCCCAGGTAACAAGTGATAGGACAAGAAGAAAAGGCCTCAAGTTGTGTCAAGGGAGTTTTAGATTGGGTATTAGGAAAAATTTCCTTAAGGAAAGGGTTGTGAGCATTGGAACAGGCTGCCCAGGGAAGTGGTTGAGTCATCATCCCTGAAGATATTTTAAGACGTGTAGTCAGGGTGCTAAGGCACATGGTTTAATGATGGACTTGGCAGTGCTGGGTTAATGGCTGGATCTGATGCTTTTAAAGGCGTTTTCAAACCTAAATGGTTCTACAAGTCTATGGTTCTGCAGAAATTAATCAGCTTGGTCAGCATTAGGGAGAAACACTAGTGAAGTCCTACCATCACTCTAGATGCTTAAGGTCCCTGAGCCCAGGTTTAGCAGTATCTTATAGCATACAGTAGATTTCCCTAAGGCATAAGGTTAACAAGACATTTGGGAATCCATCCTTTGCCTGCAGCCTCAGGCCTTCCAGCTTTGGTTTGCTCTTGGCCAGCTGGATAATAGATTCCACACACTGCCACTCCAGAAAATTTCATCTGATTTCCTATCATCAGCAGATTCTCTCCAGTATAGCAGTCTACAGATACTCTAATCAGGAAGAAAAAACTGAAAAGAAAATGGCTTTCTCTAGTTCTGTTGTTTTGAGCATGTGATATGGCAAGGATGATACATTCAGGAGTGTTTAGAGAGGAAAAACAGCTTTGGAAGTCATGCTTTCATAGAGTGGATATACAATAATTTGACTTGGACAGCATGACATAACTACTGAAAAACAGCAAACAAGCCACCAAAAGCGGTGTGAATAACTTGCAGATAATTCACAGTATCGAAAATATTGGTGAAAACAAATAGCTATTTTTTTTAAAAAAAAGGTCTCTAAAATGATCTCTTATGATTAGGGGAAACTATTTTTGGCTGAAGGCCATGGAGCACATAGACATATGTGGCTTATACAGAGGTAGAAATATTATTCTCAGATTTCTGTCCCAGATTTTAATGAAGAAACACCCAAATGGAGATGGTGGCTCCACCCGTTCACACCAGTTAGTACTGAGAAATAACTTCAAAAGTTCAAGCAAAACTGTATTCTCCTTTTCTTGATCTCTTCTGGCACAGTTAACTAGCTAGTGTGCTCAGGAGTAAGGTACTCCTGAGTAAGGTGCTCAGGTCACATTAAGAAGACAGTTCAGTTCCTGTAGAAGAGAGGTATCTGTTGTCTCTTTACATAGAACAAAGGCCACAGTCCAGGTAGGAGCCACAGATGATCTGAGGAAGCACTGGTTACTTCCCAAACACCTGACCATCCCACATATCCAAGATTCTACAAAGCTACTGTGCTACAAGCACTGATGCAAGTCCAGTGAGCTATTTCTGGGACTTCAGAAATGCTTAACAAAAAAACCTACTGAGTAGAACTGTTAGGCAAGCCCTGGGGGAGAACAAGGGCCTTCCTGTAGCTAGGGTGGATCTGTGTGTGATATGTAGGAAACCTGGTTTAGATCCCTGTTCTGTCTAATTGAGTGCTTTCCACCCTGGTTTTCCCCTCCTGTACTTTAGGTATAGACTAACTTTTCAGGTATTTGAGATAAATGCCATCCAATCATTTTTATTATTTTTGTCACATCAAGCATTGATGCTCACAGGAGCAGGAAACCACAGGAGCATTTAAATTACACCTCCTCCATCTGAAATTAAATCTTTGAAAGCTTCATGATCGTTTCCATGACTGCCTAACTCTCCCCAGGGCTGACTGACCTGGAGATGAGAATACCCTGGGCTCTGTCCCCCTAAATGTTGTTCATCTCAGTGTTGCAAACCTGAAGGACCCTTATGGTTTAGCCCTTAATCTGTCTCCTCCATTCATTCCCCACAGACATAATGAAGTTTCTACTTCAAAGCCGCTGAGTATTCTGAGGAACAATGTATTCTGTTCTTGTGAAGAGCTCAGTTACTATAATAATGGAGATAAAAGCACACAGACCAGTGGATATTGTACAGACATTTACCCCAATAGCACAGGGCACTGCATACATGTTAAAAATCAGTTTAATTTATTTGAGGGCAAAAGAGATTGAAACCATACCTGTTGAAAATTCTAGCCCACCTTCCTAACAGAGAGAGATATTGCAAAGAATCCAGTTTCAAATTTGATTAGGTTAGCTTGACATGCTTTCTGAAAATCAGAGAAAAATATATACAGATCAGAATAAAAGTTACTTAGGAAGTTCTTACAGGAAAGTTAGACTGACAAGAACAGCAGCAGGGTGCTTGAAATCTCAAAAGTGGACTGTGAGAAATTACAATTGTCATGACTGCGAACTTCAGACA
Source organism: Manacus vitellinus (assembly GCF_001715985.3). NCBI lineage: Eukaryota > Metazoa > Chordata > Aves > Passeriformes > Pipridae > Manacus > Manacus vitellinus. Next base: position 9,600,611 of record NW_021940208.1, on the reverse strand, counting down.
GGATTTTCAATGCTGAAAATAATGCCAAGAAAAAAAATGTTGGGTTTTGCTGATTTTAATGAATACAAAAGTGTTAAGAGCAGGGTTTTGGCATGAATCAGCCTCAGAAACAATATAACTGTTTCTGAGTCTTTTCCTTTGAAACAATTGCATTTGTACAGGATTCAAAAATTTAAGCTGCAGGCTATGAATATCTTTAGATAAAGGTACATGTGACATAACGTGTGTCTCCCAGAGATGAATCTACAAAACAATGATCCAAGAGGGTGACTTAATTCTTGTTATCAGAGCACTAGGCATCCAAGCAAGAAAAATTAACTTATTACCTGTTATGATATCAGTGGTTGAGTCTGGAAACATCCTAAAAAAATCTCTGGAAATTAGAAAGCACTTTACAGGACCTTGATGAAATACAGATGAAATACAATTGCTCCACGGAGCAATGAGACCAGTTTGGGCCCAGCTATGACATTATAATTCCTCCCAGCCATAAATATTTCCTCACAGACAAGTGTGATCAGGAGACTTGCCTACTGGAAAGGATGCCTCCTGTTTTCATATCTCCATGCATGCGGGTGAAGATCTGAGGGTTCATATTTTAAGCCATAAATCTACAACAGGAGTTAAGATCCCTACAAGTTAACTCAGCCCTTTTCCCTTCTGAGAAATTTTCATTTACTTCAAGCTATCAAGGAAGACCACACGGAGTAGCAGCTGGGACACATGAGTCCCATTCAGTGTCTTGATCACCAAGAAGCCAAAGAATAAGGCACATCTTTAGTCACCTAAGACAGAATTACATCTAAACCTAAAGTTAAATCAAATTGTTAAAGTGCTTAAAGGTCTAGAGTCCTATGAAACAATCAGATTTAGGGATGTGAAAAAGCATAACTAGCTTTATAATTTCCATGAAGAAAACAATCAAGAAAAGGCAAAAAAGGAGTGCAGCTGAGTAAGTCACATGTACTTCAGTGTGGTAAACTGTGATAAACCATGTCTTGTTGCCTTTCATTGAACAATGTCTGCCTCCATCACTGCAGAATCTTATTCTTGGTAAGTGATGAGGGTAAGTGCAAATAATGATACTTTAGGTACCTCAAAGCTTTCATTGCAGCCTTTTTAGTTCATGAACCTCATCATTTGGTCCTGCTGGGGCTCAAGAAGACCAACATTTTTAAGGGTCAATGTTTGCTGTACAAATGCATAACAGACCACTGAAATACAATGTGACAATGAAAAACTGGCTTGTAAGAATATCATTAATTGATTCTTAGCTTATTTTATTTTACTACTATAAATTATTGCTGGGCAATAACCTCGGAAGTTATTGCCAAGCAATCAAAGATGATGTCCTATGGATGCTTCAGAAAGCTCATCCTCTGGCTGACAGTGATGCACAGAGGCACAGTCAGGCCTCAGAATGAGAGGAACATGTGCATTTTCAAGTCAGTGGCATTTAATGAGCCACAAATCTAGCTTGATTTCCACATTCTCCTTCTTATGTCTCATAAAGATTTCAAGTATTTTTCTTAGCTTCAAATAACACTTCCTCGGGGGGGGGGGGGAAGGATTTCATTGAACTGAAATTCAATGGAAAGTTTGTTATAAGAGCACCCTGGCTTTGTCCCTACATGCAGCTGGCCATGTCCTTACTTGATGAAATTGCAAGAACCACCCTTGTGAACATAGCTGCAAGTGTGCACAGGCCAGTACTGGTTTGAGCAATACTTGATGAAGTATAGTCTGCTACCCTCCAGAAACTGCTGGAATTGCTTTGGTTAATATCTGTTTCACACAACATATCTTCTGGGAATCCTGCCTTGGTGGCATAATCCTAATAAATTTTTTATTTTATTGCCTAATAAAAGGGACTTTAAAGACCATGTGGATCTGTAATTGAAGATTCTAGGCTTAAAGAGAGAACAATTTTATAGGAGCACAGGGACATGATGTTTGTTATGAGAGCAGAGCCTACCCACATCATAATTTCTGCACAGCAGATGTGGAACAGCATGATACAGAGGAATGACTGGAGATAGACCCCTTCTAGCCCTGGATTGATGCTGAAACAGTAGGAACGAAAACAAGTGAAAGAAGCCTTTCTGAAGTTTTGCCCCTTGTGAGCCCCTGGCGAGTCACCATGACTCACCGACCCCTCTCCTGCAACATGAATTCAGTTGTGTTGGGGAAGCACAGGCACCTCACAGATCAACATAATCCCCAAATGGCTCCTTTCAGCCTCAGCTCTGGCAAACTGAGCTGAACAGCAGCTTAAATCTGGGCCCTTTCTCACCCTACACACATGCACCTTCATTTGGCTCCAGCAGAGGAGCAGGGTGGGAGTCTATGGGAAACATCCAGCATGAACATGATGCCCTGCTACAGGTAGGCTGAGTTCAGGTGTCTGGCTTGAAATGAGACTGTTTCAGAGGTGTGAGGTGCTTGGCTATGACAATGATGTTCTCTATACTGTGTTCTTATCAATAACTCAAGTGATGACCTCTCACTGCATCTTTACCAAGACTGGAGACTTCTGCAGAGTGTGGTGGGTTTCCTTACACATCCTGCTGCTGAGCGGGGGTCTCATTCTGTCCTTGACCTGCATTTTAAAAAATGCATCAAAGTCAGCCCATCCTGGGTCTCTTAAGTCACAGGCTTTCACATTTAAAAGTCCCACAATCCAGTTGAGGTTGGTTATCTACAAAGAGAGTCATTCAATATGTAATTTAAGTATACTGCACAGGTCTGTTGCTATTTTAAAGAGGTGAGTTACTGTTCTTTCCTTTTCAAAAAATGGCTTGGTCTATAATTATTTTCTGACACCACACTGTGCCATCTTGTGTTTAATTAAACAAATATAGACACACGTGTATCAGGGAGAGGGTAGATTTATTCATAACAAACACATTTCCTATGTGCCCTACCAATTCATGCTTTGTTAGTTTGTATTTCACAAAAATTTCGTGATATAATTCTGTTCTGGAGGAATCTTGACTGGATTACCCTCAAGGGTTAAAAGATCACAAGTTAGTGTTACATGTTGTCTTAAAATACAATTTCGACTATGCCTCATTTTGAATTTTTTATTTTTTCAGCCTACAGTTCAAAGGAAATATTGAAAGGGAGAAAACTGTTGCAATCTCCTCTTCATCAAAATCTGCTAGCCTGATGATGTTATCCGATGTCAAGATGATACAGTGACACAAAGACTGCCTTTATTGTGGAAAAGATGGAGCTCAGATCAGAAAGTGATCAAGAACTAAATGAAGTGGAGACTTTGTGGACTGAGTATCAAACAGTTTGATTGAAAGATTAGGGTGAAATTCTTGAAGGAGCTATTTTAGGTTCTATTTTTATCAATATCCTGAATGATTTGTCAAGATACAGGAAGATAAATATATGAAGGACAGGAAGAAATACCTTGAGGACATGTTATTGTGTTTTAAAATATAGTTTGGGAACAAACAAAGCTAAAGGGCAATATTGGCACAAGAACGCATAGGCATAAATTCACCAAAAAGAACTATAGATTTCAAATTAAAATAGTGTTTCTGATCATAAGACCAGTGGGGATCTGGAATAACCTGCCATTTGGAGTAGTGGAGACAACAAAATATACACACTTAACCATTATAATGCTTTTTAATAAATATTGTCCATTATCACCCTCAGTAAGTGAAAGTACTTTTCATCTAGAATGGCATACAGCTACTTCTTCCCAGGACCACAGCAAGATTAATTACTGAGTGCTTTCTCTTGGTTTCTGGCATTATTCAATACTGCCTTTTTCTGGCATACATTAGTTTTATGATTTCTTCCGTGCCTGACATATTTAAAAAATGGACTTAGGTTATACTCAGCCCTGCTAGCACATTTTTCTACCTGATGATACTTTTTAATTTACAACAATCATGATATTTTTATTGTGTCGTTCTATTTTATGCACTGGGTTCTCCTTTAACTTTGCACTTGGATGAAAGAAGAATTCCCAAACCTGCTTTGGTGAATCATTCTACTTCCTAATTAAATAGACTGGCAAAATTCAGTTTACTTCCTAATAAACTAGATGAGAAGAACTGAAAAAGTGGAGTCAGGAGGGAAAAAAAAAGCATGCAGAGACTGGAGCTTCTGTCATTAACATCACTTTGCAGGTGGCATGTTGTAAAACTATTTGTGGGTATTGGTTGCTTTTACCATGAGTTTCTCTGTTTCTGTGCCATGGAGATGAATAGCGGCAACAAACTGTCTCACCTTTGCCTGCCACTTCATGGCAAATCGTGATGCCTGCCCGAGCACTCAGAAAATTACCATAACTTGTCTCAAGTCAGAATAACTGTTTCCAAACTGTGCTGGAGTCAAAGTCACCTCTCTGTTTCCTTGAGCAACTGTTTGTATTTACTGACTGTGATAGTTGTTTAGGTACAAGTGTTGCCTCTCTACAAGCCTCGTCTTTCTTAAAACTGCCTATGAGAGCTTTAAGAACGAGAAGAACGCTAAAGGGAGCAGAAATGTACTTTTACATGACTACACAAAAAAGCACAGACAAGAATTAACACTTAAATCATCACGGGCTAAAACAGTTCATTGGTTGTCCCACCTGCTCTCCCTTCCAAGCTCACAGTTGTCAAGGTTCTGATGGTATTTATGAGGTTCCTGGTATTACTCCTTGCCATTTAGAGCAATGTGTCCACCTTCCTCCCTTCAAATGAGAGCAACCCAAGCTATAAAAAATTTTGACCCCATGTGTGTTGCATTGGCTGAGACTCCATAGCCTCACTCTTATAAATGCCTGTTTTGAAGAACCACTCTCACACATTTAATGCAAGATGTAGCCAGTGCTGAATTCACTTGTGCCTCCTTCTTATGTTTCACATCTGTAGAAGTCTTTGCAAAACAAATTTGCTTGGTCTCTGACACAAAGTACTTATCTGTACTGCCAGCTCCAGCATTGCCTGGGAGTTATCACTTTAGAGATACTCGAGTTGTTCAGCCTGACACCATTCACTAGTTTAGAGTCAACCTACAAAATTATTCTTCGAAATCCAGGAAAGTTGAAATGCTGAATATGAAATAGAAGAGGCCGTAAGAATGCTTGTTCAAGGAATCAAACCTAACCAGATGCTGTGCCCAGGTGCTGTAAATATACTTGCCCTCAGAGAAACAAATAATCCGTGTTGCTTACGTGACTGATTTGCCAGCAAAATCATGTTATTGTCTCTACCTAGTGAGACATGTGACATCAATACGATGAGTCAAATGTGAGGGACCCTGCAAAAATGTAACCCCTTCAGTTGAATAAGTTGTGAAACTTTCCACTTGTTCATCTATATTTCTGGCATATGCTGTAGCTATAACTTAGAGTCAGTGATCTGTTTGAAGTGTTAAACTGTACATCCAGGTAACTTGCCATAATCCCATCTGACTGAAGCGCAGTACATTTCACAAGGAAAATACAGAACACAGTGACCTGTAAAGCTTTGTGTTGGTAGGCGGTAGATCCTCATGGCAAAACATCAAACAGAGGGGGTGTTGGTTTTTAACTCTGTGTTGGTAATATTTTATTACCTACTGCAGGTCCTCTTCCAAGCAGTAACAGAATGACAAAATGATGAGTCTCAGCAATTTTAAAGTGACATCCAAATGCTGTTTCTGTTAGAACAGCTTTTATTAATCCTCTTTTTCATTTTTTTCTTATTAAAAGTTGTATTCGAGTAATGCACATGTAAGCAAGTGTTTGTTCTGGGACTAGGACAAGTGCTGTGCAATGGTCTGTGCATAACTGCACAATCCTTAAAAGGAACTACCCTCCCTTGCCACCCTATTTCCACACCCAAGCATGCCCTGGGGAGACAAGCAGCAATGTGCCCACTTGTTAAACTATGGTATTTCAGGGACAGAATGGAAATCAGCTGTCAGCCCCTTTCCCATCACATGAAGGCTGGCAGGAAGAAGGTTTTCTGGATCTTGTTGCTAATTTTTTGGTAGATGGTAGAATGTATGATGAGATGTTTTCTTATCCTCTTGTTCTCTAGTACAGCTGTGCTGTCTACATCATGCTTTAACCCTGAAGAATTAATCTCCTGCTTTGCAGAGGATGTTCAGGAAGTAAAGCTGGCAAAGAGTAAATGTCAAATGAATTTATCCTACCTACTTACTGAAGCAAGGTCAGAGAAGGATGAGAAAGTGATTAATTTATATGGTCTCAGAAAACAGAGCCACCACTGTAATTCATTGTTTTAATGTGTTATTTTTAATTACCTGGCTATAAGCACCCATATTATGAAAGTAAAGTGGTTGTAAATGCAAAGTCAAGGCACCCACAAAGTCAAGTACCTTGATGTATTACAAGCAGAGTGCATTTTGATAGAAGTCTGTCAATTTGCAAAGGGAGCTAAAATCCATTACCAGTCTCCTTTTCTATTGCCTTTCCAACCACATGATCTATGAAAAGCATATCACTTTGAAAGCCATCTTTTCATTTGAGCCCTGATATACTTTAAATATATATTAATTACATACTACTATTACAGCTTTTTTTTTTTTCCCAGTAAAACCTTAATGTCAGTCTTGACTCACCAGCTCCTGGATGCTGACATGTACTTTTATGTTTCCACTACCATTCATGTAGCTATCAGATTTGCCAGACTAATGACCATTAGTGCATTTACACATGATTTCTAAATGACTGCTCAGTAGATGATACTGACTGTATCAGCAACACAGGATTTGTGGGAATTCAGTTCCTGAAGGAATATCTAACCGCTGGTTTTATGTATATTTTTTAAAGCTTTTGAGCATTTTAAAACTTTTTTAAAAATGAGAAAATTTTGTAAAGATTTGGAAGGAGAAATTTAGTTTTCTATTTCTTTCTTTTTTGTTCAATTTCTACATCAGTTTCACTTAGAATAGATAAGTACCACAATTTAATTTTTATGAAAAAAACCCCCAAACCTCCAGTAAACCATGTTCATTAGTCATTTACCTTTTTAATACTTTATCATCTCTTGAAGATGCTTGGAAAATCCTTGAGATTACCCAACACTGAGTTTAAGCACTGTTTCTGTTCACTCTATAGACCACAGATCTTTGAAATCACTTTGCCCTTACTTGCTGCATGTATTTATTTGGATGTCTCAACAATTAGAAAAACAGTGAGTCACTTCTCCACAGATAAAGCGACTTCATACACACCGCCATAATCTGAGATAATACATATCTATCATCTCTGGCTGGGGCAATTAGAAAGTTAAGAAGGGATGTCACAGCTACACTAAACTTAAGATGACAGTACTTTAATGTAATTTGGATACGTAAACTGTTGTACCTAAGAAGTGAATAAACTTTTTTTTCTGACTTCCACCACTGTTGGTGCCCAAGTCTTTGTATTTCATAACCATTTGGGACTGGTTTCTGAACTAAACAGAATCCAGGAATTTGGACACATCCCAGAAAAGATCAGCTTTAGAGATTCAGGAGGAAGTCCTCTATATGAAAAAGGATAAGACTGACCCCCAAAAATTCATTGTATAGATGTACCAAGTCATACACAAGAACAGCAACACTTATTGATACATCTAAAGGTGGAAAGGAGAAACCACACAGGAAATAGATAATCATATTATTGTACTAGATATCTGCTCAGCAGCTGTCACAATGGTTGATAGCCTCGGAATGACTAGATGAGAGCAGATAGCACTGTTATACCACTGTCTAAACAGTGACTGAAAAAAAATGAATTTCAGTGTGAGAGGTCAGATAAAATGTCTGCCAACAAAACACATAGGTTATATCTCCAAGCTTTAAAAGAATTGGTTTTAGGAGGCATAAATTTGGGCAAAAGCTCTACGTAGTGTTAGTGAAATCATCACTAGATGATATTGCAGCCTGAAAGACCACACATCAGGGCTTCATGCTAAAGTCTGACTTAGAACACACAGTTTGATAGCTGCCACACATAATGTAATTTATGCATTTTATTGTTATAATTTTCTAATTTACTCAGAGTCTGCAAGAGAGGGAAGCTTTCTTAAGTACACTTTTTATTTTTTAAACTTGTTGAACAAGCAAGAGAAATAAGATAAACTACCTTGTTCTAATCTCCCCAATCCTTGTTCTAATCAAAGCAATACATTCACACTGGAAAACAAACAAAAAACTATTTCCTGCTAATCACTTAAGAAACTCAAGTAACAAACTGAGTTTAAATCGTGAAAGTGTTTTTCCGGTATTCCTTTACTGTGGAATGCAAGAAATAAATAACACAAATGATAACAAGAGCATGTTTGGAAATACTCCTTAAAATGTCAGACCAAACTGAGGACATGTAGAAACTCCATTAATACCTCCATTCTCTTGTTGTACAGATGAACTGTACAGATTATCTTTAATACACTGTTTGTTTTCAGTAAATTAGGTTTGAAAAAGACTTTTTCCTTTTTTTTTCCCTTTCCAACAGATGTAGGAAAGCTATTCAAGCTAATGAAGATCATATAGTCAACGTCCATATGCTTCAGGGGCTTCAGAGAGGGGTCATGAAACCAATGCAAGTAATGAAGAATATAATATTATTTGATTCCTTGTAAAGAAGGTTGAGAAATGGATCCTACTCTGTAAGTATTTTCCCATGGATTATGTAGGATTTTTCAACATAAGTAATTGAGTATAATGAAATGCTGTTTCCAGATGTCAGAGATAAGAAATTCAGTCTAAAAATACAGAATAAGTCCACAGTGGTGAATTAACCACCACTTAATCTTTAGAAAAAGATGAGCTTTTTCTAGAAGACTCTTCTAGAGTTCTGTGTCTAATATGTGCCCATACAAGTGTGTGTTCAGGCTACCTGAGGTTTAATAATGTCTGTTAAACTCTCTGTTAAAAACATTTTTCTAAGCTTTGGTCATTGATATAACACTTAAATTAGTTCTTAGGTTTGGGAGTTGCGAAAATTCCTTCTTCAGACCTGAGATATAGGGGTACTTATGTTTTCCTCCGTTCACCTGTTATGAGCAAGGCACAGCTTACCAGTTGTTTAGATGCCCCAGGTTAGTAGCACTCTATGCCTTCGTATTGTTGGCCAGTAGAATACAGTTCTTCATCCTAGTGACTGCAATTTACACTGTGGAAGTCTTTACAGAAGAATATTTGTACAAAACTCAATGACTTATAATGGTATGGGTCAGAGTAGAATACGTCGTACTCCCTCATGGATGTAAACTGTGTGTAGTGAAACATTCTATGTGCTGTACTGAAAAAGTAGCATGTGGATTTGAGTAAGAAGGTTAAGAGATGGCTTATGGCATATTTTTAAGGGGCAGAAGGACATTTGTAGTTAATGAAAGTAGAACGAATATTTTTTAATTTAATGTACATTAAGAGAAAATATAAAAATAAATGAGGGTGTTCTGACCCCACCACATGTTGCTATTTTCATTGAATGGACTGTCTTGAAAAAGAACGGGAAGATTTATGAAACCAGCAATACTCATACACCAGATACATAGGTAATCAATGACCACTTCTCAGCCTCAAAGCACAGTATTTGTCATTGTGCCCTAGCTCCAGTAAGGCACGTTTAGGCACCACTTACTCCTAACACGTTGTTACTTCCCCAAAATATCTGTGCTATCTGTCTAATCATTAGTCAAGAGCCCTTGCTCTCCCATCAGATATTTTAGAAAACAGACAAAAATTAATTAGAAATAATAGGGATGCTGAGAAATTTTTCATATTTTATTATTCTAAAGGATAAAGTTGGTTTAAAGCACTTACTTTTAAAACGGGTGTGGCTGAAAAAAGCATTGCACTTGTAGAGTTTTCCATTAACATAGGAAAAAATCTTTGTCTAGAATCATCTAAGCATTGAATCAGCTGAGCCATCTGACACATTATGTAGCAAATGCTGAAGACATGAGAGGCAGTGTAACACTAGCATGAACAAGGGATGGTGCTGTGACTGAACCCACTGTCCAAAATGAGGCTGGCAGAACCCCCTTACTTAGGGGGTTCCGTGTTTGACATAATCCCTATCGAAAATAAAGATCCATGATGGGATGGCACCTAGCTAATGGATTAACTCTTCTGCTCATTTTTTAATCCTGAGAGAACAGTTCATCTGCCCAGCCATAAGGTATCCACTATAGAACACCTAACAGAAAAATTTTTTTTGTTTACTGGTTTACCTTCAAGTTACGTTGACATCCTCATGTGTTGGATCTGGTTGACATGGTGTTCATTTCCCCATATAGCCCTCACAGTGCTGTCCTTTGCATTGGTAGCTAGAAGGGTGTTGATAACACACTGGTGTTTTGGCTACTGCTGAGCACAGCATCAGCACTGTAACATTTCTTCCTCAACTGAGGCCAAGATTCTGGGAGGGGACACGTGTAGGCCAGCTGACCCAAACTGACCAAAGGGATATTCCATGCCATATGACGTCAGCTCAGATATAAAAGCTAAGACAAGGAGCAGGAAGGCAGGCATTCACTGTCTCCAATGGCTGCCTGCTGAGAAACCGTCACGGGTGCTGAAGCCCTGCTTCTGGGAAGTGGCCGACCATTGCTGCTGATGGGAAGTAGAGAATAAACTGTGTTATCTTTTGCTTTGCTTTTGTGCCCACAAGCTTTTGCTTTGCATCTGCTTCAATAAACTCTGTTATCCATACCCATGAGTTGTTTTCCATCTTTCTCCCCTGTCCAGTTGGGTAGGGGAGTGATAGAGCGGCTGGGTGGGCACCTGGCATCCAGCCAAGGTCAATCCACCAAGCCTCAAAACAGTAATTTAGAAATCTTCTCAGTAGCACCGGGACAATAACTGTTCCCTTTAGTTTTTCTCCCTCTACTGCACTAGCCCAGATTATCAAGTACAGTGTCCAGTACAGCTTAACTGGACAACATAGCTCTGTATTTATAGGAATTTTCCTTTTGACCATTGGTTCCATCCTGTGTTTGATTCTTGAAGCAGAATGATAAATTACCAGCTTTACTTACATGTTCCATTGCTTGCCAATCTTCCCCTCTGCCGTTTAGCTCCCACACTGAGAAAAGATGTTAGTGATAACTCATAATATGTTTTCCTGATGATTGAACTACAAACACATGGCACTTTGCCCAGCATTTAAAATATTTTTCAGTTGAGCCACAGTCCACTGTGGGATCTTTGCCTTGCTCTAGAGATATATCAGATAGAAAGACACATAACTAATGGCTCACATATGGGACCAGAAAGACAACCCCTTTGGCTTGTGAGTTGCTGTAAAGATGCCCCTACACTCCAGGCAGCATCTCACTGGCTGGTGTGATGAACCTCACTGGGCAGAGGTTGCATGCAGTCCCAGGAGCTGCCTGGCTGTCCACCAGCAACACCAATGTCCCACTCGTGGGATGAGCTGAGCTGTCTATGCCACTTCTGACCACACAAGAGCTGTTAGTCTCTGAAGTGGGTTACTGTCCTGCATGAGAGACACAGCTTCTGCAACCTGCCCAACTGCAGACCACCTGAGTGCTTCCCACATTTCCCTTTCACCAGCTGCTGTCTATAAGTTCAGGTGTTCTCTCGGTAAACTTGAAGCAACAGGGCTTTTTGTAAGGTGGTTCACCTATTTTGACCTGAAGTATGACAAAAGGTTCTCATAATTTTCTACTTAAATTTAATGCAACATTTTTTCAAGTTTTTATGAGGACTTCACAGCCCTTCACAGGCTGCTTTTGTGCTGAAAATCCGACAAGTAATGACTACATGTTAAGCTGAAACAATGGAATCCTTCCTTAGGTAATGGTGTTTCACATGGTTGCAATTAAACTGCAGTCTTACTGATTGGTACTAATTTAATATTGATCCTACTCTGACAGCCTTGTCATTTTTATATCTATTAATTCTAGGAAGAATTGGAGAGAACAGCTTATCTAATTGATCTAAGGAATTAATAATACTAATAAGATTAAACATAAATTATTAATAATTTTAGTTTTATCAAGGTTGTAATCAATCAGCCTTACAAACTTACATTTTTCCCAGTTAGAAGAATGGGGCTTTTTGCAGAGCTACAACAATGGGAGGAAATAGAGTGATATGACTTGAATGCAGTTTTAATGGACCCATATTTATAACTCACACATTTTCCCCTGTTCCCTGAAAACTTATTAGGTACTGTACATATTTTCTTTATCTTTGTGTCTGAAATAGTGGGCAGGTTTTGAAACAACTTACACATCTTATTCTGGGCATCTGTTACTACTGTCTATATATTGTTCTTTTGATAATAGATGTATGTCCAGTCATTAGTACGAGACTCAGGAGTCTCAGTGGCTCAAGTGCTAATGCTCTTTTGTGTTCCAATTTAGCAAGACTGCTCATAGTTATTATTCAAAGACAAACTTTCAAACTAAGCCAGGATAATGTAACATTAACTATTTTCATGATTTGAGAGAAAAATTAAGGCAAGAAAAGCTGCTGAAAATCTTCCATGCTGTGATTATGATTATGAAACAGGACCCTGCAGAAAGATACTGGCTATGGTGAAGGTATAAAAGTCACTTTGAAGAGCAGTAGAATATCTTACATATTTTTTCTAACTGGTGATCAAAACTATTCCATGTAGGGTCAACCCACACTCATATTTCCATTCAGGTCAATGAATGTCACCTCCAAAAAGTCTTAAAGTGGAATATGACTTAATGATAACAATATCTCTTGTTCAGCAACACATTTATTTCTCATGTAAGTCAATGGGACTTAAATTAGTTCTTAATTGCTTGGCTGTCTGGGAGCTTACACATCTGATTCTCTAATTCTCATTCTTGCAGAGTAATACTTATAGGGTCAGACCAACTGAAATTATGTTAATTTACTCTTAGTGGAGTAAAATTCAAGAACGGATGTGTGGACTTGGTGAGGTCTGCATCCTTGCTTGTGAGCTTCTCATCTCCTGGAAAGCTGGATGGGGTGACAGCTAAGATGGGCAAAGCCTTGGGCATCTCAGAGCACTTAAAATATTTCATGATAACTGAAGATCAACAGGTTTTTCCCAGGTGGTTATTTACAAAGTCCAGGGGTCACAAATGGGTTTAGCACTACCATCTCCACTGCTGTAGAAGGACAGTTAGTATAAAGACCCATTTTGCTTTTGACTGAACATAATATGCCTGTCCACACAAAAGCTTCTTCAAGAAGATGGTAGAGTGAACTGATCACAAATATTCAAAGCAAATTTTTATATTAGGCACAGACAATATTAAAGTTACTGAGAAAAGGTTCTTGCCCTCGAACTGCTTTTACTGCTTTTCTCCTGAGATAGCACAGACCACTGTCAGAGACAGGATAGGGGCTGGGTGTGTCTTTGACCCAGAACAATTGTTTTATGTCCTCATGACATCCTTTGACTGCAGATAGAAATGGGCAGGTGCACACAAACAATCCCCAAATAAATGAAAGTCCCTTGACCATCTGTTGCTGGAGCAGTTTCTGCTCTTTCTACAGGACTAAAGCCAACATTCACAGCTGCTTTATAATTTTCAGTAAACTTGCTGTTGCTTTTTTATCACCCATGTCAGGTCCTCTTCAGTTTCACATCTTCAAAGCCAAATTCTGAGAAGTCCAGAAACAATAATTCAAGCTCTTATGCAAACCTGCAAGCATGGACCACATGTTAAGTTGAAGTAAAACTAATTCACTTCATGACATTTGTTTTTTAATTTTCATTCATACTTATTAATAAAACATAAAGATAACAGAAGAGATTATTAGTTCAAACCCCATCTGTGCTAAGAGTGTTCCCAGACCTTCAATGCCGACAGCGTCACGTTCTCAGGAGTCACATACGTTCCCTCTTTCCTTTTCCTCTAACATGTGAATTTAGGACAGCGCTAATCCTGCAAGTCACAGGGTATACCAGAGGTGTGTGAGATAGTTTTGAACAAACCAGCTGATGTACCAGAAGCATTCTTGCTACAGTAGCACTGAACTGTGCACAGTTTGATTTAACTTCCTCATTTCCAGTGCAAAGCCTGCCAGAATAGACCTCAGCAGTCAATAGAAAATATTTCACCGCTTCCTGAAAGTGTCAGACCATGTACAAGTATTTGAGACAAACATTACACACATTTGACTGTGGTTGGTAGAATTTGATCATCAGACCTAGAGTTGTGGGTACAGCTCATCACAAAATTTCCACAGTCCCACAGGAACTTGTTAGGATTTTGCATTGGACTTAAAATGGTTATTGGGTTTAGTTGCTGCTTAAATCTGGATTAATAGGAAGAAGAGACAATATGGTTATCAAAATACAAAGTATTCTAACTACAGGAATTTAGTTCTATTAAAATATTAGTTCTGTAAAAGAAGAGATTCACAAGATCAATCTAAAAAAAATTTGGTTTGAGACATGATAGGTATTAATATGTGTCAGTAGTCTTTCCATCCTCAAATCTTCATTCACAAAGCCTAGCCATGATGAGCCTTTCCATAAAATACAGTGTATATATATATATATGTGTCAATTATTTTGTTATGCAGTAATCTTGATAAAACACAACCTGGTGTACAGAAATTAACTTCAACTGAAATGAGCTTTACATGTGGAAATGCCAAAGCATTACACACAGCATTGTGATAAACACAAAAAGAATAAAATTGACGTTTCAAAACTTTGTGACTAAGTCAGATACCTTTTAGCAGCTGTGATAAATGATGATAGTGTCAGAATTGTCAGTGTCTTTCAGATTTCAGTGACTTAAGTCTGTGGATTTTGAGCACAGGCATTTAAAAATGGCAGCCTTTGATCTTGTCAGCTAAATGAGAACTACATTAATTTCTCTGGAAAGGCCTTTGAAACACAAAGTGGTTTTTTTTTTTCATTCTAACTATCATTCTAAATAGAAGAGGAAATCAATGGCTGAGAAGAATATCATTGTTTCACACATGACTTTCCAGAAATAAAATATAGCTTCATTCTGGATGTAATCCTGGGCATTAAAATCCCTTACATAGAATCATAGAATCGATTGGGTTGGAAAAGACCTCTGAGATCATCGAGTCCAGCCCTTGGTCCAAATCCAGTCCATTTACTAGATCATGGCACTCAGTGCCACGTCCAATCTGCGTTTAAAAATCTCCAGGGATGGTGAATCCACCACCTCTCTGGGCAGCCCATTCCAATGCCTGACATGACACATATAAACATGCCAATGCTGTAAGCATTGATTCTGGAGAGTCCTTGGATTTCTCTTATAACTTTTATGCATATCTCAAAACCACAGTTGTTACCTGCAAGTTCTGAGGTTAGAGTTTTTATATTTGCAGCAAAGTTAAACTAAGACCAATTCTTATGCAAATATGTCAAAGATGATGATGCAAATGTCAAAGTCAAGAGAAATTGTATTTGGTAGTATAATAATCAACTCACCTTTTCTCTGTGATCTCTTTTCTCAAATAATTTGCTCCTTTCAATGTCTTCACCATTCCTATATCTGTCTCTCTTATTTCTTAATCATCACTCGGTCCTGTGTAGTTAGATTATTCTGTCACCTACCTTTAATACTTAGTCACTCTTCTTTGTATTCCACTTCTGTCTTTTCACACTGTTCTTTCCTGATGTTCTTTTTTCTTTTTTTTCTTTCAGAGAACGAACCCATTTCTTTTTGTTCATTTGCCACTTTGCTTTTTCCCCTCACTATTGTTTTCTCCATCTTCTTCCTGTCTTGGCTTATAATCTTTTTAAACTCAGCAGAAGTTTACACATTGGCTATGCTTCTCCAGCTATTTAACTGGAACTTTTTCCAAAACACTAGGTAGAAGCAAGGCATTACCCCCTGAAATGTGAAGAGGAGCACACTGCCTCATAAGTGATCATTTGTTTTCAAGGCAAAGCAAATGATTGAATCACACAGACACACAGAAATATTTCACCGTACGCTTGAAGCAATCACAAAGCAAACAAAACCAAACCAAAAAAGGGATATAACTGAATTATTAAAAATGTTGTCTCCCAGTCGAGAAAGAATACCTAATTTACATAAGAAACAACCGTATTTGGACTCAGTACTTTCCTGTAAGAGGAAATAAGAGTGTAATGTAACTGCTCAGGACCTCAATGAAATAGTTCAGAGTCCGTGACTCTCACAGATTTTCTCTCTCCCTTGAAAGCTCTCATCCAAGAATTCTTCTCCCTCCCTTTCCAGTTACTTCCCATCTTCCTAGACTTGATCCAGCTGCTGCAGCCACTATCTGCTCTGTCTGCCACCACAGATCTAGGCAGATTTAGTGTTCAGAGCAGCAGTAGTGCCTTGGAGATTATTAGCATACAAGAGGGCTGGCTGAGATATGCTCATGTTCTTCAAAATAAGCGTGCAGGTCGCAAAAGTGCTGGTCAGATTTAACATTTGAATATGTCTTATTAAAGGAAAATTAGCACAGGAGATATCAGTTGATTTATCTTTATGGGGATATGTGAAGCTGTCAGCTGGTGTGGAAATGTTATGTATTTTATTACCACATGAGACAAAATTCACTGAAAATTGCCTCCTTACACCATTGGCATGCGGGGGTCATAGACACATTCAGACAAACTTCATTTAAGCTCACTGAAATAAATTAGCATGGTGAGATACACACCATGAAAATATCATGAATACCCTGAATACAGTCTTCAGAAAATGGAAATAGTGCTGCAGAGCATTACAGCATCCTCCAAAACTTTCTCAAACAGGGGCATGGCTGGGCAGATTTGGCCAAGTCTCAGCCAAGGACAAGACCTGTGGTTAAGTTTACAGTTATGGAGAGCCAAAGCTTGAGGCTTCAGTGGGGGTGCAGCTGCCAAAGGGAGGGGCAAGTGTCCAAAAATAAATAATTTCTGGGAAGTTTTTCAAGAGCAATATTGAGTGGGCTATGGAGTAAAGCACAAGAGACCAGAGGCCTCTTGACATCAACTGCATCCTTAACCCAAGATGCTCAACACTATAATGTGGAACAAGAGGTCAGTGTTAAGGTTGTCTTTAGCTCATCCTCTTTCCCCTGATGCCTGCTGCATCCCTGCACCAGCTAGAGCTATGGGCTTTGTCTCTGTACTAAACACAACCTTAACCTAGATCCTATGCCCTAACCTAAACCCTAAGCCTAAAGATAAACTTATGATATGTCAGTGACTGATCCTTACCCTGAGACCCTCAGTCAAATTCCCAAGAGCGACATTTTGAAGTCCATCTCCTACTTTATCAGGCCTTTGTGACTCTGTTCCATCTATAGCCCCCCACACTTGAGCTGAAGTTTGGCCTTCTCCGAACCCCAACCCTGAATGTAACCCTAAACCAGGCTTCTTTAGCTCAAGACCTCCTTACTTTCTTGGTTTCACAAAGTTCTAACAGGACTTTTTTATTCACTGCCCACCCCTTCCTTGAGCAACAGTTTGCAGCTTTAGTCCAGCTGAAGCCCTAGGCTTTGTCTCTCACTTAGTCCTAAACCTAACTAATCTTAAGACCTTGGCCTGGGCAGAACCTAATCTCAAAATTTCTACCTATGGCACTGCTGAAGAAAGTTCCTATGAACAATTTGGCTTTGCAGTCTATCAGACTAGATCAGCCCCTTTGAAACGACACTGCAGCTGAAGCTATGCATATTTTCTCTCTCATAATACTAATCCTAAGCCAAGACAACAAGTTCTTGGCCTTGGTTTAGCTGTATCCCAAGATCCTCAGTCATGGCCCTCTTGAAAAAGTAATCAGATTTCTCTTTGCAGCCCCCACTCCAGCTGGAGCCCAAGGCTTTGTCTCTATGCTAGCCCTAACCCTTGGCCTAACTCTTGACCTGGGCTAAAACCTATGTCAACACCACTGTGCCATATCCCTGTTGTACAGGTTCTTTGAGGGAAGTGATTTTGCAGCCCAGCATCCCCTTTGCACTGACACTCCCACTGGAGCCCGACACATGTTCTCCCTACTAAACGTGACAGTAAATATCACCTTAAGTCTTGGAATTTGCTGATCCTTAGTCATAGAACTCTTGACTGAGGTCTCAAGGGAGATGTTTCCTAAGATGTTGCTGTAGACACCTCCTTCCTTTTGAGCACCTTTGAAGCTTCTGTTGATGTAGCCTTATATATAAACCTAATTCTTGGCAACAGTGGAGCCTTAGCACCAATTCTTCAGCCACAGTCCACATTAACTGATTCTCATGGGAGGAGGCTTTTCATTCTCACCCCCTTCTTGTGCAGTTTTTGTGCACTTATGTTAGGGTTAGAATCAGATTTGGAAAAGTTTTAGGGTCACAGTTAAGAGACTGACAAATCCTAGGGCTCCAGCTGGAGTGAAATTGCAAAGGGGACGACCAAGGGTTGAACTACAGGAAGAAATTTCCCCTGAGAATTTGTTCAAGATTGTCATGACTAGGAACATGGACAAGGCTCAGCCAAGGTCAAAGCAAGGGCCTGGTGCTAGGCTTGGGATGAGGTGAGAGACAGAACTTTGCACTTGTAATGTGCAAAAATGAAAACATGTAGATAGGAATAGCAGTTGTATTTGTATCTCACTGGGTTATTTATTAATTGGGTTGAATCAACCAGCTTCTGAGTGTGTGTTGGGGGTGGAGGTCAGGCCTCCAGTATCAGAAGGCACATGGTCAGCAGCCAACATGGAAGCTCGGAAGGCACATGGCACAGGAGCCACGTGGCTGGCATGTCAATTGAAAAGGCCTGCCTGGTAGCCCACCCAAACCATGCCCTCTGGAGCCTCTGGTTGGCTGACTCACCCCTCACTCCATCTAGGAGAGCACTGAGTGGTCAATGTCCCACCTGGGACAGGGCATATAAATATGTGTGCAGAGGGACTCAATTTAAGTTCAGCCGTTCTCTCCCAGGACTTGCCATGGGAGCGTAAGTCCCAGGACTTACTCTTGATGGTAACTTTTTAACTCTTCTTCTCTCTTTCTTTACTCCTTTCTTCTCTTAATTTCTTTTCTTCCTTCATTCTTTTCTTCCTCTTGTGGGAAAGATGGGTTGTACTTTCACTACGTTGTGGGTTGGTGTTTGCTGGGTGCTTTAGTGTAATGATTGCTTGTTTCTCCCATAAAACCTTTTGCCAAAATGCCTATTTTCTCACTAAATTAAAAGAAGTCTTATGAAAAACACTAGTGACATATTCTCCTTATGTGAATTGAAGGTATTAAATAACTTAAAGGCTCTGTGAAAGTTCGATGGGTGAACTCTTGAAGTCTAAATAAAAGTAATAATCCCAGTAAAGCTTGAGGTTTTGGGACCACGGTGTTACAGTGGGTTGAGAAGTCATGGTCCACCAGATGCCAGTCAAGAGTTACTCCAGCCAAGTCTGTGCCCCACAGAAACACAATCCATCACACCCTGAACTTCAGCCAGTCAGAGATGTACACAGTGCCTTGACTAACACTGACTTCAGAAAGAAATGGTCAGACATGAAGGGCTGCAGACACACAGCTGGGGACACTATAAGCCAAGGGGGCAAAACCAGTCCTGACGGCTGTGGGTGACTCATGCTGAGTAGGGATAGGACAGAGGTCATGGGTGACCCTTGGCAGTCAGGATATCCCGAGGGACTGGGACCATGGGTGACCCCTGCTGGGGCAGGGACATCCCTGAGGGACTGTGGCAGAGCCCAAATACCACTGAATCTGAATTTATTAAAAAAATGTTACAACTTCTTACCCAGAAATGCAGCCAGCTGGTTTGTCTTTAAAAAGCACAGTTCCTTGATGACAGCAATAAAATGACCCATTTCTCGAGGGCAGCATTAGTAGAACTTTGTTTCTCAAGAGCAAATGGTTTCAGATCCCTCATTCAGTGGCACTTGTGTTGCAAATGTCACCATGACAACTTGAAGAAATCAACCTGACCGTCGCCAGGCAGCGTGACACCCCAGTGGGGTCCCCTCTGACCTCCAGTCACCCACTAGCTCTCCTGGACCAGTTGTCTGGGATGTTCAGGCAGCTGCAGTGATGGTGCCTGTGTGGAGGTGTCAGAACACAAGAAGAAACTCTGAATGGTGCATTTTTAGATAATAACTGAATAGCTGTAGCTGGCTTACAAGCTCTGAAGCTGATAGCAGTGTGATATCGACCACTCGAGACAAACAATAATTTTCTAAAGATGGACTGTGCGAAAAAACATGTTGCCCTTTCAAAACTGAATTTTCCCATTTGTATTTACAGACA
The DNA here is from genome assembly GCF_001715985.3 of Manacus vitellinus. Lineage (NCBI taxonomy): Eukaryota > Metazoa > Chordata > Aves > Passeriformes > Pipridae > Manacus > Manacus vitellinus. Next base: position 9,580,445 of record NW_021940208.1, on the reverse strand, counting down.
ATTTTTAATATAGACAAGAGTGAAATGGATTATATTAATATCCTTTAGAAAGTGGTGTGAGTGTTGGGAAATGAGTAAGTATTTGCATGTAATTACACCTTAGGGTGCCTGTAATATAAGCAGCTGCCTGTAAAAGCAAGCAGCTGGCAAGTAGTGGAACTGGGCATTGCCAGCTGTTTTACTCCCCTATGAAGGGCTCCACATCATTATGTTTTCTCCCAGTCTCCATGGCACTTTATAGATGACACCTGTGACAGTAAGATAATGCCAGAATCTTCTGCCCAGGAGATTTCTTCCTTTCCCACCTAGACATCTCAGATAAAATAAGACTTTCCTTATTTGATACCATGCAAACCCAGAACAGACTTCCCCAAAGAGATATTCATTATTCGTATATTATTACAATTATTTAATATACTACATGTAATCGATTATTATTCTTATGAGTGTTAATCCTGGCAGATTTAAAAACCAAATTCATTCTAAACAGAGGTTATGATTTAATCAACTCTAATTTAATGATTAATTTAGAAGAAAGTAGTCTGATACTAATTCTTTCTGCCCAATCGTTATTGAGTAAATGATCTTTTGTACAAAATGATTCTTTTACCATCACCATGGCAAGAAGATTAAATTAACAGAGCACAATTTAATTGTGATAAAATTTTTGTGTTTAAACGTATTAATATGAAAAAGGAAAAAGAAACTGAAAACAGACATAAGAAAACTGTAGTGTCACTCCATTTTCTTCTTCTTCTGCCTATTTAAACTTGTATATTTTGTTCTGAGTGCCTCTTTATCCCAAAGCATTTATTCAAATGCTTTGTTTGTTGGTTTATTCTAATATGAAGAAGCAGCCAAAAGTATTTTGTGTCAGGTAGATTTACATGCGGTACAGTCAGCTGAAGTGGACACCTTGGATAGCCTCTCTGAGGCACCTCTCTCTTCTTCTGACACTGAACATAGGATTAGTTTTCTCCTGGGCATGGAATTCTTTTCAGGAGCAGACACCACACAGTTTGATGTTCAGGCAGTAGAAAACCACTTTAAGTTCAGGCATAAGTAACAAAAAAATCTTGTGGCTCAGGCCTGTGTAATTTCATAGTTTCATAGGGCAAAATCTGGTCATAATTATTAGTAGCAATATTACTTACTGTCACTGCTAATCATAAAGTATTAGCAACAACAATATTATAGGTCCATAACATCATTGTCACTGGAAAGTGCAGTGGTTCACCAGTGAGATATGCATTGCCTCCTTAAACCCATGGGAGAAAGTTTTGTGTGAAGGACTAAGGAAATATTTTGGAAGATGCACAAACAAAAAGCAGAAAATGCATAACTCTGTCTGTGTTATTGCTTTTCTTTGCCACCTCACTTCTTTTCTGATTCTCTATCATTACCTCTTGCCAGTGCCTACTTTTTCCTGTAATAGAGTTCACAGGTGCAGTACTGAAATTATCACACTAAATTCTCATTTCGAAGAAAATGAAAGGGAGAATAGAGATATTATCTAAAAAGACTAATCAAATGAGATTAAAAAGCACACTTCAGTGTCCTGTAAATCTCAGAGATTGAGGACATTTTCTGTGATACAGTGCTGTAACAGCTCTGCTGCAGCATGAATGCCAAAGGACAGCCTTGGGGCAGGATGTAAATTTTAGAACCACACATTAAACCCACCTCCAGCCAGTGAATCTGAAGCATAAATGTGCCTGTGGAAATCAATGCTGAATCATTCAGTGTTTTCCAAGTTCTTTATTTACCATCTGCAGAGTAGGTTAGATTTCAGGCAATGCAAGGTTGCATGTCTAATGTACAACTGAAATGCAGCTTCTGCAAAAGCCACAGGAAATGACCCCAGTTCAACTCCAGGCTCACCAGCTGTTGGCTCTTTTTATATTCAAGAACTTGATTTCAGCTCTGAAATATTAAATGGCAAATAAAAAAATATCTATTTCCCTCTGATATACTCCATTTTTAAACACTCTTAATGCTGATTTCTAATGCATAAAAGGGAGAGCCTACTCACTGACACTGAAATTACATGTCTTAATGTAAGGAGAGGATTTGGGTCAGAAAACCTCTCAGAATGGATCCTCCTCTTCCTCCATTATATTGATTTTGCTAAATGGCTGATTTGGAAATGGAAAATGCCACAGCAATAGCTATGGAGCTGATATTCTCTTAACTTTTATAGCTTCTGAATTTGTTGTTCTTCTTAGTAGCTGCTGTTCCTTGTATCTTCTGATGCTCATAGGGAAAGTACACATGAATGGACTGACATTTTGGAATGGACATAGACATATGAGAATGTTTAGATTCTGAGTTTTATGGTTTGGTTTAATTTTGATTGTTTATTCCGTGCTTAATCCACAGTAAAAAAACCAAATCAGATATAATATTTACTGTCTACTTTCTTTTGATGAACAGAATAAATCAGAATATATAAATGTAAAACCAAATTTTCAGGAGCTGGTAAGAAGCAAAAATTCCTGCAATACAGGAATCTAGCATTCAAAGTTTTTATCAGGCTAACAAGGGAAAAAACTGTGCAGTATAGATGATGTTAACCATTATTACAGCTGTGAAGAGATCCTACAGCTCCATCAAAGGAACTACTAAAATTGAGAAAAATATGACTAAGGAACAGAGGGGTTTGATAGATGTCCATTAAAATATGAGTGTCATTGAAAGGGGAAGAGATTCACTTGTCATCTTCTTCTTGCAGTACAAGAATAAGGGGTCATCAAATGAATCCAGAAGGACTCCTGTTCAAAATTCGTAGTTCTTTTTACATGGAGAAATAGACCTTAGATCAGAAGAGACAGTAAATCATTAAAGTTGAGATAAAGTCAAGAGGATACTATATAAGCTCCTGAAAGAGAAATATATGCTACAGGTGCATATCTAAATAGAGCTTAAATATAGTTATTCAACATAAAGGATAAAACTATAACTGGATTGGTGTATATTTGTGATCCCTGTTGGAAATTCATAGAATCATAAAATGGTTTGTGTTGGTAGGGACCTTAAAGATCATCTCATTCCAACCATTGTGCCACAAATGAGAACACCTTCCACTAGCCCAGTTGGCTTAGAGCACCATCCAACCTGGCCTTGAACACTTCCAAGGATGGAGCACCCACAACTTCTCTGAGCAACCTGTTGCAGTGCCTGACCACCCTCACAGTAAAGAATTTCTCCCTAATATCTAATCTAAATCTACTCTCAGTTTAAAGTCATTGCACCTTGTTCCATCATTACATGCTCTTGTGAAAACTACCTCTCCAGCTTTCTTGTAGGCCCCTTTTCAGTACTGAAAGGTGCTATAAGGTGTCCCTGGAGCTTTCTCTTTTTTAGGCTGAACAACACAAACTCTCTCAGCCTTCATAGGAGAGGGGGTACAGCCCTCTGATAATCTTTGTCACCCTCCTCTAGACTCACTCCAACACATCCATGTCCCTCCTATGTTAGCAGCCCCAGTACTGGACACAGCACTCCAGGTGGGGTCTCATCAGAGCAGAGCAGAGGAGAAGAATCCCCTCCCTTGACCTACTAGCCACACTGCATTTGATGCAGCCCAGGACACGGCTGGCTTTTTGGTCTGCAAACACACATTGCCAGTCATTTTCAGCTTCTCATTAACCAACATTCCCCAAGTCCTACTCCTCAAGACTACTCTCAATCTATTCACCGCCCAGCCTGTACTTGTGCTTGGGATTACCTGGACCCAGGTGCAGGACCTTATATTAGCCTTATTCAAACTCATGAGATTCACGCAGGCCCACATCTCATATCTGTACAGATCCTTCGGAATGGCATCCCTTCTCTCCAGTATGTTGACCACACCACTCGCCTTGCTATTGTCAAATAGATAAACATGGAAGGGCTGTAAGTGGGATGTTGGGAAACGTTTTAATACAAGCATAACTAAAGCAAAGAGGGAATTTTATGTATATAGCAATAGCACTGAGTTTTATGACCTATTAGCCTTTGATCATAAAGTGCTTGTGATTACTGCATGACCTGAAAAAGTCCCTCTGCTCCTGTGTTCTGCTACTAGTGAAATATATACCAGCAGTTGTATCCTATACAGTGTTACTCAATCCTGTTCAGTCCTGAAGCTTTAACTTTCTACTTACCTGGCAGCACAGATGAATTAGGAGATTCTCTTAGATAAAAAAAGAAGCTGACTGAGAGAAAATGACTTGGTCTCTTTGAAGAAGATAATGTTAGGTTCCAGACTGTCTTTAAATTTTTAATGATGCTTTTAGTAGTTTCTGAAGTTTCATTTCTGAACTCATCTTGAAAAGAAATAGTTTGCAATGACTTTAATGTTCCATCTACAGGGCACAATTGTCCAGTGGTTATATACAGCTCAATTTAAAAATGGCATTATCAATCACTTCTGGTTTAGACACACAATTAGTTAACGATCATTACAAGAATTTCACAACAAATTTACAGTAAAGACAGCTTTACTGTAAATTTGCAGAATTTGAGCTGAATGACAGTAAACTTCCTATAAATGGTGTTTCAGCTGATAACCATGGAGCACTCCGCAGATGGGAGAACTACCCTAAGAATATGAGTTTTGTGCCCATGACTTTATTTCTTGAGTACTGTCAGCCTGTTTTTAGCTTAAAGAATTATAGTCCCCAACAGAAAACAACATAATGAAAAAATTTTTTGAGAAGCCTGAAGTAGCTCTTAGAAATGCCAGCACGACCTCTACAAGGCAGTAAAAACCCTCAAAATAGAATCGTTCTCCATAACTACTGGAGAAAAATTCTACTCATTTCCACTCTTCAAAAGTGATAAGATGGAATAGAGAGGGGCTGGGAGTATTCTGCTTACAAAGAACTCTTTGTAACAGCTAATATTCTGAAATAATTAGGGGGAAGAAAACCTTTCTTGTTTCTTGCCACTCAGCAGTACATTTTCAGATAGGCAGGTTTTAATTTGATCAGAACTATGCATTCTCTTGGCGTGGCACAAAAATGTTATTCTGGCTTACCACAGTGCTGTCCAAATCCTGTAAGGGGACCATGATAAAAGAACATGGCGTTTCACTCTAGTTAAAAATCCTGAAAAATAATTTCGCTAACATTTTTGGTTCAAGTGTCTTAACACAATGACTTCAGCTGATAAAATCAGCAGGGTGGAATGGTACTAGAAACAACCGTGTGACAGGAAGGCAAAGATTAGAAGACATTACAGTTGGACTTGGGGGAATAGTACTGGAATATCGTTAAGGAAAGACACACAGGAAGGCCACAGGGTGACCACAGCTGAGACAGGATATCTATGGAAGACCCTCCCTACAGATTGAGCTCTTATGAGAGGAAAGAGAGATCTTCTTTGAATTCCCTGAGTGACTGAAAGCCTCTAAACCTGGGCTTCAGGATAAGAATTAGAGGTCTCTGAAGGTGCTCAGCCTCCATTTAAGGGTTTCTTGACACTAGCCTTGCCAGCCTGCAAAATGGAAATGCAAAATACATACAGCTTCACTCTCTTTGTCCTGTCAAAGAAAAACATCCCCACTCACACTCAGGAGGACAGTCCATTTTGATCAACCGCATTTTTGATAGGAAATGGTGTTCTTTAGAAAATGTGTCTTTCTACCAGTTGTGTCACTGTCACATAAGCCTGAATGTCCTCACACTTCCCAAACGCTGCAGGTCATCCAAAAACAAAATAACAAACACAATTTGAAGAAATCAGATAAATGTAAACCAATAACAATGCACTCTGTTTTATAACTTTCATCCCTGCATCTGACTCTGGTAAATGAAGTAATATATACCACAGTTTATGCAGGATGGATGTTAGGAGCAGGTACACAACAATAACAAACCTTCCATGCTGGAGAGGGCTGGATCTCAAAAACAAAAATCATGTCTTACACCCCATGATATGTCACAGGAAATACAGTGATGAAGGACAAGTGGCATTAGATGTGTAAGTAAGATACATTATACATTTAAATATTATTTATTTCCAAAGGGATAAACACAGTAGCAGCAATATTTCCCAGTTGTCTCATTGTCAGCTGGCTGGATTTCACAGCCACATTATATTTCTACATTATCCCACCCCAGTAAAACAACTGAATGATCTAAAAATTTTAACTGCAATTTCAGATATGCTACAAGGCCATTATCTTCTGGATTTAATACTGCTCCTATTGTATGCAGTTTTGCAATCGAAACTCCAACAAATATTTGCTAATACTCTAAATCCTAGCTTTCAATTAATTAAATTGATTTTTTTCAGGGACTGCCTGTTGGGTTAAAGGGGAGGGAGAGGGCAGGACCCAGAATGTCACTTGTATTTTGTTTTTAATTATTTTTAAAAACTGAAAACTCTCTTATATTCTCAGGAGAATACATATATTGCATAAAAGAAGGCTTTAAGGCTTTGCCATTAATGGCAAGGTCAAATGTGGTACTTTTTGCTCCATTGATTCAGCGATTCATGACCCAAGTGAGGTCATTGCTTATGCACAGAGCACAATTAAATCAAGGTTAGACAAGCAGGATTCTTTAGTACAAGATAGTGTGCTAGCAGATTACACAGTACAAGGAAATTTGTATTTGAATCATGCTTTATGAAGATTATTCATATTCATGAGTAAAAAAACCCTGTAATTTTATCACTATAAATAGTTCTGTTTATAGAAAACATGTTAATAACCAAAATGCCTAAAATCTAAGGGTGATTTTACATGTACTCCTATAAACATGAAAACAAACAAAAATTGTTCTGTACACTGGTTTATGTATTGTTTACACACATTCAAGATAGCCTTTCTGTAACAAATGAGTTGGAGTAACCTCACAAGCAAAGTAAATATGTTTTCTAATCAGAATTTAACCTAAAACTGAAAGGTTCCTTTACACAGTAAGAATTTCCTACCTTAATTCTTCCATAAGCACATAGTGTGCAGTCCTTCATGTGTATGCTTAAATAAAGACAAGGTCTTAGCTGAAGTATGACGTTTAGAAAATGAAGTAAAATAATATTATCTGATGTCAGAAAATTACTAATATGCGATCTATTTTTTCCTAACCAAAACCAAATTGATTGTAATTCAAGGCTGATATTTCACTGAGTAAAATAATTAATTGGAAGATTTCCACCTGAGTTATTTACTGAATGCTGTCAATGAGTTAGTGTGCTTAAGCTCCCAGAGGACTACTAAGGCAAAAGGTCCACAGATCAAAGGCATAGTATTCAAACAATTCATGTAGTTTCTTCCAAGTATATTAAGTTTACTTGGTTTGACAAAAGTCATCATGGAAAAAGGTAGTTTTGAGAAGTGACCCGGAAAAAAAAGGAGGAGTACCATCAAGTGCATAAGTGAGGAGTTCATAGGGAGGATGTAGAGAGGTTAGAAATGTAGACAGACTTGGAGAGAGTTGACAAGACAAAGGACAAGTATGTTAAAACCCAAGGCTAAACTATGACTGTAAGCTGGGCTCACTTCAAGAAGTTAGTACATTATGTTAGTTACTACTGAAAGAAAATCCAACCTATGCAGTTTATGATCGTGACACGTCTGTACATTTTTACAACATTCTTTGTTTTTTACTATTCATTATAATAGTAACCACTGATCCACGCTTGCTGAGGTGACACAGGGATGGCATCATCAGTCTAGCATCATCATTTATATTTCCTTAAGTATATTTCACTGGAACCCTGAGACCACACCTCTGTGCCTTGGGAACACAGTAACTACTTCAGGGAGCAGATTACCTGTTCATCATGTCCAGAATCTCTTTAAGAAAGAAATAGAAATTGTTTCCAAGAGATGTAGGGCTGAGCTTGCGAATGTTCATTCCTCTGGCATCTGGATAATATGATATGGTCCAAGACAGTTTAATTGTCTCTTCAGCATGCTGTTATTTAGATTTCCATGTTACATTTAGCGTACTACTTAAGCACCTGTATGCCTGAAATTGTCTTGTTCTGAATGGAACATTCTTCCTTTTGAAACTACTGCCATTTTCAGCTCCAAAACCACTCCATTTCTTTTCCCCTCTGATCCTAGGCCTGGAAATGTTAGATGTGGTACTGGCTCATTCAAAACATGATTGTGACCACACAGACATGACGAATTGCAACAGTATTGGTGAGATTTCAGAAAAGACTTATTCTTGGGGTGATAGAATAATTCAAGTTGGAATGGGCCTTAGGAGGTCTCTAGCCCCTCCTGCTTAAATTTTTTCTAGTCAGTTCTTGAAAACATTAAAGCATGCAGACTGCCCAACCTCACTGGGTAACCTGTTCCAGCACTTAATTATTCTTGTATTGAAAGGTTTTCTTTTTCCAGTCTGTACCTCTCCTGTCTTCCTTAAGAACATTGTCTCTTTTTCCCCAGTTGGACGCCTGAGTAAAAAGGCTTGCTCTGTCTTCTTGGTAATCTCTTCTTCAGTATTATAAGGCTGCTCTTAGGTGTCCCCAAATTCATCTCTGCTCCAGGTTGACCAAGGCCAGCTCCCCTGGTACTTCCTCGTGGGGCACGTGTTCCAGCCCCGTCATCTCAGTGGCCACCCCTGAACACCCCAAAGTACCTAGAATTGTTCCCAGAAGTTCTCTAAATTCCCAGAAGACCAAGAAGATGAAGAAGCAATGCCCTGACTGCTGGAGAAGCTGCAGGCTCCAACAGCGAACAGCAACCCAAGTAGTGTCCCACAACCCCTGTGCATGCCCTGCTGTATGAATGGCCATGCCATCTGCCAGGTCCCTGTTTGCAGTTCCCTCGATTGCTACATTCCCTAAGGATCACTTAAACAGGAAAAGAAAGCCAGATATTGCACTGTCCTCTCTGCATGAGGCTTGCCCCCAGCACCAGGTCCCTTCTTTCAAGACTAGGACCCCCCTCTGTTACCTCTGGGCTGTGCTTCACCTAGATCACAGATGCCATCACTGACTCTGCCTAACCACTCTCCTGACCATTTTACTGACTTCTGGAAACAACCTAGAGGAGGATTGTAGTGATTTACACTCCTTGTGAAGAGTTTGCAGACACTCATTCACAGTACTGTACAGAAGGACAGGCTGTCACTTCTTTTAGATTTCTTAAAAGACTGATTGGCAATGGTGCTCAAAGACTTGGTGCTGAATACTAGAGGTTTACAAAATAAATTAATGCAAAAGAAAAAGTTCTGAATACTCATTCTATCACAGAAACGAAACAATTACAGTTGCTTATACTGAGGGTGACAAAGGCCACATCCTAACACCTCATTTTCTCAGATGCATGAGAAAATAAATGTACATAGAGCAGTGACTCCTTGGTTAAGGTGAACGCATCCATAAAATTACTGTATATCTAGAAATGCACCTTTTTTGAAGGTTTGTTAGAATTTCTATAGTTTTGTAGGTGAACAAATGAGACTGAATTTATCAATTTATTTTACAGATTACTGCCTGGATTATTACCTGGAGAAAAGGAGGCTCAGAGGAGACATTATCACTCTGTACAACCACCTGGAAGGAGGTTGTAGCCAGATAAGGGTTGGCCTCATCTCCTAGGAAACTAGAGACAGGACAAGAGGACATGGCCTCAAGCTGTACCAGGGGAGGTTCAGGTTGGACATCAGGAAGAATTTCCTTATGGAAGGGGTTGTGAAGCATTGGAATAGATTGCCCAGGAAGGTGGTGGAGTCACAATCTTTGGAGGTGTTCAAGAAACGACTGGATGTGGTATTTGGTGCTATGGTCTTATTGACAAGGTGGTGATAACCAAAAGCTGGACTTGATGGTCTTGGAGGTCTTTTACAACCTAAATAATTCTGTGACTCTTTGATTATCTTCCACTTGTTCATCATGTTTCTGCTTGTACAAATTCACATAAATGCTCACCTAAAGTTTCCTGTAGACTCTGTTAATCAAACTTCACCTCAAAACGTCCAGTTGAAATAGTCTAGTGATACTTAAACAACAAACTTTTAAAATGACTGTGTGTTTTCAAAAAAAAAAAAAATTAAAGAAATTTCCCTCTCTTTTTTTCTTTTTTTTTTTCTTTTTCTACTTATAAGTCATACCAAAACTCGAGGATATGAATCAGAAAGAATAAGGAAAAGGAATTGTCAGTTTTGGACACTCTTGCAACTTGTATTTAATTGGCTAGCCTTAAGATCATCTTCATTTTATACAAGTAACTTTGTCCTTCGGCTTAAGTCACACCAAATTAAACTGACCAGGACATGTGATATGTTTTGTGACATGCATGTACAACTTGTCTAAGACAAAGCACATAAAATGATTGCATAGATGTAGAACATTCAAAACTTTAAAACAACAGCAACAAAAAAATAGTGTATTATGAATTCTTCCTAGAGTCCTGTTTTAGTTTGATAATTGAAAAAAAAAAATAGGATAACTAATTTCAGTGTTGGTCTCTGTGCTTAAATTTACAGAATGTTTCCCTACCTTACTGGATGAAGACTCTTTTACTACACTGTTATTAAACGTGTAATAAACAGCCCAGGTCAAGGTAATGAAAGTAGATATGTAGATGCTATTGTTCTATGAGATCATAAAGAAGAAGACTATCAGTTGGGGCCAAAGTTGACTACATCTTAACATTTTTCACAGATAGTGAGATATTTATAATATCTTGCAGTTCAATAGCACCTTTTTACCACAAACCCAAGCAATTTATAAATACACATTTCCCCTACCTCAATCTAGTTTTGACAATTAACTGTTTTCTTCAACACTGCTATAGTTTAGTGAGGAGTGTCCCTGTTGTTGATAAAATGTTAGCACTATATCCACTCTGTTGCTAAATGAGGAAATACAAGTTTATGAAAATGCTACAGTATTTAGCATTTTAATCACCTACAGCATTAATTTAAACAGCATTACAATCTGTTGTTTCAGAGCCAGAGCAAGTTAGCAAACACTATTCTTAAAGACGTGTTGACATTATGAATGTTGTTAGTGCAGAAAAAAAGCTCACAAAGGAAACAAAGCCAGCTTGACCAGTGCTTCACCTCACTCCTGCTAAGTGGAACAGTACAGAAGCAATAGGGACAAAAAGTTATACTTAGAATTCTGAGCACACCATAGTACTACTGGCCATAGGGATAGTGTCAGTGCAGAGTTTACATTTACCTTTACTGTAGATGTTGTTTTGGAACTCCCTCAGCCTCTGAAAAATGAAAGCATCAGTTAGGCAAAAGACATCACCCAAGTGGCACCAAATACAAACAATGGCTTTATATTTAATGCATTGCAAGATGCCTGTTACCACTGATCTGTGGGCAAGCAGGATGTCAAAAAGCATGAAAAGTTTTCTTAGAGTAACATTTGTTTCTGTACAAACTGATTGGATTTTTTTTTTTGTGCTATGTGGTGACAGCTGCCAACTTTTCCTCCATTCCTGGCAGGTGCCAGGAGCCAGGCCACGCTTAGCTTGCATGGTTCCCATGCATGTGTACAAGACAGTCCCATTCATTTCAGCAACCAGCAGTAGGGGTGTCTCCTATTTGGCACTTCTTTTAATATTAGTGATAAAATGATACATATGTTCATACTAGATACAAAGAAAACCTTTTTTCTTTTGCAATAGTCATGGTAAAACACTGGTGCGGGTCGCCCAGAGAGGTGGTAGAAGCTCCCATCCCTGAAACATTCGAGACTGGGTTAGATGAGACTCTGAGCAACCTGATCTAGTTGAAGATATCCCTGCTCATATTGGACTAGATGACCTTTAGGTCCCTTCCAACCCATATTATTCCATGATTCTATGTTTGCAAGGAACATCCGTGGTATCATCATCTGCTTATGTTACAACATTATTTGGAATAATATGCGGTTGTAGTTATGAAGTGGAGAAAACAGTGAAGTGTGAGTACTGTGTATAACCCTCAAGTTTATGTGCAGACACAGCCCCAAAAAGGGCATATGTCAAGGGCTGACCTGAAAGGAAAAAACATATAGAAGAAGAAGAAACTACCAATAATAGATAACCTAAACCTTGTAGGTTTTACCTTGGTTCCTACCATTTCTCTTTCATTTCTCAGTTGGAAAAAGCAGAAAAAAAAGACTATTCCCTGTCATTAAGAGATTCCAGACCCCAGTGAGATTTATGATCCACTTTCTCAAACACTCTTCTCACATACTTTCCTTATCATTTCTTGCTCAGAATACCTGTGGTTTTGCAAATCAGTATTAGTGCCTGAAAAATTCCACTAAAGCTAAAGGCAGTCAGGGATAGCTGCTGAATAGTAATGCAAAGGGCTGGCTGGTTGGGTAGGAAAAATGCCAGCCAGAAGATCTGGTAAAAGATAAAAAAGGAAAGGAAAAAAAGACTTGTTCACCCACTCAGAAGAAAGCAGCAAAAGGAAAGAATTACAACAAGAGTAAACCTCATGGTAGCAGGAGTCTTCTGTCTTTGGCAGGTGCTGCCATTAGTGCCAAAAAAATCTCCTGATGCTATTTTTCTTTCTACAAAATTCAATCACGTTTTCACATTTTCCAGTCATGATACTGATGTTCTGGCAAACTCAGAGATGAAGGCATGACCTGGTTAACAGCGATCATAATGCTTTGTTTTATTCTGCACCTCAAAATGGAATGAAAATATAAGTGACCTGAACTGATAGATACAAAAATAGTAAAGTGGGGATGGGAGATTTGATTTTTATCTGTGCAATGCTTCATTAAGAAAACAGAATGCTGCATTGTATGTGTATTACCTACCCTACTTCCAAAGCAGTCAGCCTTGCTTTTACTCTCTAATATGTACCTTGCAAATATTTATAACTTCATTTCCTACTTAACTGTCTTATTCAATCTCTCAGTTTGTGTTATCAGATCCAAAGACTTTGGCAAACTAAGCTGCCATCAAGAAACACTGAAAACAGCAGCTCAAATATAGCAGCAGAAAACACACTGTATATTTTGACCTAAGAAGTACTTCACACATTTCAGTGTATAAGGGTTCCCCAGAAAAGTCCAGCCTCAAAAATCCTCAAAAATAGCCTGACAAGTTGTCTAAATCATAAATGTAATCGTACTTGAACATTTATTTCTCCTCCTATAGGACTTACTGGTTTTTTAGTCAGTGAAAATGAAGAGGGCATCATCCATCCTTTGTGTATGTGTCCATATTGTGTATATGCTTATGGAGGTATCACTAGAGCTTGTGCAGTTGTAATAAAACCAGCACAGCCTATCGAGCTCATGCCAGTAATACTGAAGGCAAGAAATAGTGGTTGCCAAGATGGCCAAGGTGAGTTATTTTCATATGAAGACAGGCTGAGAGATTTGGGGTTGTTCGGCTTGTAGAAGAGCAAGCTTCAGGGAGACCTTGTAGCACCTTTCAGTATCTGAAGTAGGCCTAGAAGAAAGCTAGAGAGGGACTTGTCACATGGGCAGATAGTGATAGGACAAGGGATAATGGTTTTAAACTGAACTAAGGTAGGTTTAGATTACATATGAGGAAGAAATCCTTCGTTATGAGGGTGGTTAGGCACTGAAAGAGGTTGCCCAGAGAAGTTGTGGATGCTGCATCCCTGGAAGTGTTCAAGGCCAGATTAAATGGGGTTTTGAGCAACCTGATCTAGTGTAAGGTGTCTTTAAGGTCCTGTCCAACCCAAACCATTCTATGATTCTTTGACACTATGACTCAGTGCTGTCGACTATGCTAGAACTTTACTTCAATGCTTATATGTTGTTTACACTCAAGAGAACTAGATGAAGCCTGTTTGTTTTTTTTACACTGTAGTACTAATTGCTTTGTGAACTCACACATGGCCTGGCAGTTGTTTGAAGAATTAAAACATGAGAGCAGACAGACCAGAGCTTTTCCAGTTAATGCTGCTGACACTCAGTCGAAATGACTGTCTGCATGTCCTGAAACCCTAAACCACTCCCTTATCTACTCAATTGCCAAAACTATAACTCCTGTGTGGGGCCCGGTAAGTTCTGGGAGGGCTTATGACCTTAGCCCTTGTGATGATGGAACTGGTGGTACTCCTGAAGAACTAGGCTGCCCCTGGAAGCAGAGAATTGAGTTTGCTTGGTGTTGCACCTCTGCCCATACCCATGGATAACAAGTGAGCTGAGCATCCCATCCTTATATCTGATGGATGGCTGTATAGCACTCTAGCTGTAGATCACAGCACACTGTACAATATGCAAAGACTAATGATATATTTAAAAATAAAGAATGTAAAAGCATAATATCAACCTTAAATAACCAACATAAATGAATATAAAGAAAAATAAATACCACAGCAAAGACATATTATTTCAGTCATAAATAGACTGTGTCTTTTTGCATACTTGAATTTTACTGTTATGACTAACTAGAGATGAGGGTAAGAACAGGTATACTTGTTTTGCCACATGGCAGGTTTTTTAACATTTGAGCCCACGTAGCAAGAGACCTACAACCGGGATCGTGACACTTATCAGATGAGAGGATATGCATCAGCTGAGACCTATGGAAAAGATGCTGAAAGCAACATATCCTTAATTTGGTCAGATACACAAATGGAAAAAAAAATGACTGCCAACCTCCCTTTCTCAGATTCAAAACTGGAAAACTTACTAGACTCATTTTATCTTGTCAGTGTGTAAAACACCTACATACTCTCCTAATTACACACACACAAACAGACTGTAAAACCAGTTGCAGTTAACATTTGTTGAACTGGTGACTTCCACAGCTTCTACTGTGAGCATAATTTAATTTGTTTGTTTTATTACTTTTGCCTACAGCTCTAACCAGGTTATTTTTCAAGGCTAACAAAATAAGGGAAATAGATTACAAAAACATTTAATCTGGGCTTTGGAAAGTCTTACTGTTCGTAAGATGAATATGTAAGAGAGGAATTTTGGAAGATGGTGTGCATTAGCTGATATTACATGTTCTGGAATATTGAAGAATTTGGCACATTGACTTAAAGTGTACTTTGTACAAATGTCTATCAAGAAAAGGTCTTTTTGGCTATATGGGAACTGAGGCACAGACAGCAGTTCTCAGAACTAAGCTGTCTTATGGACACAACTGAAGTGGTTTGCATAAAACTTAATGCTGCCCTTATATGTTCTTCACTGTCAGCAACAAAGTCCTTACAGATAACTTAGATTTTATAAAGGAGAAAATACATCCTGTTCTATAACATGTCTACCAATCTTTTGTATTTGCTGTCTCAGTCTGTGAAAAAATTTTTTTTCTCATGGCTTCTGTTGTGTGCTGTTGAAGGCTAAAAGAAGCTCAGTTCTCTAATACACAACTTGACTTAGAAAAGCGTGCAACAGCAAAACCAGGTCATCTGTAGGAAGAAGAAGAAAAAGAAGAAAAAAATTCCAACTATTTCCTTTGGCAAAGGAAGGAAAAGGAGAACTAAACTGACTGTTAAGCCACAAAAGGCCTTTTAATATAATCATTAGAAATGGAAAGATGCATATAGTATTTCTTCACTTTGGAAAAAAACTTTTAAAAATCAAATTTAAAAGGTAGTAATCATTAAAAAAGTTGGAGAGCTTACTTCTGACAAGGTCTTATTATTTAACAATAGTATTCAATTCTTGCTAAAACATCAAGTTCTCAGTCCAATATTTCAATCTAATATTTAAAATACCTTTTTAGTGGATCTCTGATAATTGTCAGTACAACTTTTAAAAAGAAAACCAGTAATGGAATATTAATGAGGAAGAACACTGTGTGATTTACAGTCATAAATAATTGTGCCAACTCCCAGGTTCATCAATCACAATTTCATTAATTAATTTGGTGGCTCAATTCTTCCCAGGAGCTTAATTACAGAATTTTAATTTGTTACTTTCCCGGAACTTTTCCATCCTGGAAAAGGAAAGAGGTGTGAACTTTCCTGCCAGTACCTGTGGAAGGTTGGTCATCCTTTTCTCATTCAGCAAGGCAGAAAAATCAGCTCCCCTAATATTTTCATTAGGCCTAATTCTCACAGAATAAGGATCTTCACTATCTGGATGGCTCAGAGATTCTGAACAATATCAAGTGCAACCAGACCATTGGGTGGTACCCAAATAACCAGACATAGTCAGCAGAATTTAATTGAGCACCATTCATTTTGATTTTAGAAGAAGGATCTTTCTGGTTTGCATTGATCTGTTTCCCTTAGACATCTTGAGTTCTATTTTCCCTCTCCTTTGTATTCCACTATTAGAGATACCTCTACCCTAGTATAATATTTCTGAGTAGAAAATAGAATGTTGTTTTTTTCTAGAAAACTGAATATGACATGTATTATTGAAAATTGATTTCTAATTAATTCTTTTTCTTGGAGATATTTTTTAAATGAAAAGAAGTACTCAGTATTTCTTACTTTTTCGTGGATGTCAGACACAAAGGAGCAGTCAAAAACTTGTATAGCCATGAATAAGTTTCAAAGACACCAGAGCAAACAAAAATTCAGCATATGTACAAATATACAAGTATACATAAATGTTGTGGCACAGTTTGAAGAGATACCTAGTTGAGAATCACTGAGAATAGATTCAATGAAGGAGGTACTATATCAATTCAGGGCATACAGAATGACAAAAAATGAGGCTGAACCAGCAGATACCAGTGAAAATATCAGGAACAGATTTTTACATTAGAATTCTGCCCCATTGTTAAATATAACACAAGCAGCATGATAAAACTTTGAAGTGAAATAAAGTTTCTGGAGTAATTTTACAACTTCTCACAATGTCCTTAAGTCCCCACATCATCAGGAAACCTAGGCATGTCTTTGGTTTTCTGCACTGCATTGCAATCTGCCATGGTACGTCTCTTAGTCCTAGTTTCTGAGTCATGCTGTGGTTCCCTTTCTGTCCACGCTGCTGTTTCTTTCCAACAGAAAGAAGTGTACAAGTGAGTACAATGTCTCATCCTGACATGAACTCAGAATGTATCTAGAGTGCACAAAAATACTGGAAGATTATTCTGGACCACATAGGTTAGGTGTGTCTTCGCTGATCAGCTGATCAGCCTTTCACAGTAGCCTGATACATTTTCCTCTGCTGATAACTCGGATGTTATACATGCTGTGGACTTGATGCAGAAGCACATCAGCTGTAATAACAGAAATGTGGTGCTATTAGACAAATTTTACATAGCAAAGAGGAACAAATTCTCCACCAGTGTGATACTGTGGCAATTACATTTGCAGTGTATTGCAATTTTACTTGTCCTATGTTATAAATATCTGTACATGTAGCCTAAATAATTGTATTATATGTTCATATATATGTCTATTTATATATGTTCATATATATATGTCTATATATATGTCTATATATGCTCTATATACACACACCAAATAACCTCTTTAAAGACAAACAAGGTTTCATTTATCTCCATTCAAGTTTATCCTGTAGCCATCTCCTTGTAGCTTCCCCCCTAGGGCAATCATAGAACCACAAGATCACAGAATAACTTAGGAGGCCACCTAGTCCAAGCCCCTCAACTTGTTTAGTTGAGTTTTGAATACCTCCAAGGATGGAGAACCCACAGCCTCTCAGAGGAAATGTTCTGGTATTTAAAAAATAAAAAAAATAACTGGAATTTTTCAGGTTCTAGTTCGTGTCTACAACTTCTCTTCCTATTCTTGTGCATGTCCAAGAAGAGTCTAACTCTGTCTTCTTGATATCCTCTGAGAGGTAATCGTAGACAGCAATAAAGTTTCCCTTTGGTTTCTCTTTTCCAGGCTGAACAAATATGACTTGCTCAGTTTCTTCTTGTATGTTCAGTGCTCCAGCTCTCTGACCAGTTTGCATGTCTTACTTGTACTGGGGAGGCCAGAACTGGACACAGGGCTCCAAATGTGTCCCACCAGGGTAACTGGAAGCATGATTCCCTATATACACTGGCTACACTCTCATACAGTCCAAGATGATGAGGACCTTCTTTGCTTCAAGGGCAGTATGTCTCATGAGGACAATGTCATTCCCAGGGGTGGTTTTTTTTATGAGATAGCATTGGGTTTGGTTTTATTTAATCAATGCATCTTCATGTTTTTTCATCAAATATTTATCCCAGCCCAGGTGAAATGGAACTGTACAAGAGTTATCATTTCACATGAAGAGAGCAAAGACATTTAGAAAGTTTTCCAGTTTGATCACAACAGACAAAAAGAGTACATCTGTACTCAATAGTTCAACAAAAAGATATAAATTAATGAATATTCCTGGTTCTGTGATTTGAGCAGGCATTTCCTGGACCTTGGTCTGCATCCTCAACAGCCAATACATTCTGTTAAAAGATTTCAGACCTGCTATGAGGTATTTTTTCTTCTTTTTTTTCCCTTCTGATGAGTAAAACATATAGGAATTATTAAGATTAGAATAATCCACTCAGACAATTACCCAAAAAGGAAGTAAAATAATTTCCATTCCAGTACATCTATTTTTTCAACACATATAGTGACCCCTGCCACATCATCACTACTCTATAACTTATGTTTCCATAACCAGCAGGCTGCTTTCTCACATCTCCAAGTGGTTGAGCTGTAACAAAGGCTATACACTATGAAACATTTAAAATAAAAAGGCAACTACAGCCTCCAACAAAGATATGGATGGTTTTGTTCAGATCAACTTTAAGACAATCGTCCCTGATATGAAAGTGCAGTTTCTAGTGAGTATAATTTCTTATCTGTTTAGAATGGCAAAGCTGGTCTAAGAAAAGAACTATTTTTCACTTCACAACTGCCACAAAGTGTTATAAGTTCAAAACTTAAAAGGATAACAAGGAAAAACTTCAAGTCTGCTCCCTTTTTTGCATTTTCTTACAGTTATGATAGATTAAATTATCTCTTGATTACTTGCTCCTTGTCCTCATAATTCATGCATTCTTGATTGTACGGGGCCTGAGAGTGATAAATATATGAAAACTAACTGCAAGCCTTAATTTACATTTTTAATTTTGTTCTTAGAAATTACTTTTGATCTTTCTGTCTGGCTCCCTCCTGAACAGTGTATATATCTACTGAGTCACTATGTCACATCTTTAATATCAGTCATCATTTAGAAAAAAATAACAACCACTGCTTTTGCATGGGTCAGGACAGTAGTTCTAGTGCTGTGACCTGGTTCTTATTTTTGTAATTGCATTCTGTACTCTTTGAAAGCTTTTTAATGTTCTGGTGAAATGGAACGTTCTTAGTATCTTTTCTGAATAACAGCTAATGCTTTGGAACATTTACTGACTGAGGTTTATACCAGAGACAGAAATCTTTTCTGATGAGTGAAATCCTGCATTAGTAATAGAAAGCATGATAACTGTATCAGTCTATGTATGAGAGGCATCTAAATACATCAGTGTTTTTTAAACATCATGTATTATCCTGGAAATTACAACATTAATTTCTGAGATTATAGATGATTTTGATAACTTTCATATCAAACACATCAGCTTCTCATCATGCTTTTTATATTTCATCTCTTGTAATAGAGCACCTTCACCCAAGTACAGTGTTGATCACTTTTTTGTTAATTAAAAATAAAGACTGAGCACTGTGTTTTGAAAGACCTGAGAGAGAGTATCGAGTTGAGAAAGCACACAAACTGAAGAAATTAAGCAAATATAACTCAAGGCAGAATGTTCATGCAATAAAGCCTAGGGCTAAAGACTAAAGGAAAAAATGCCATTTACTGATTAAAAAAAGGTACAAATATAAGAATAGATATTAGGTCAAGTAAAAAAAGCTTGGATTATATTTTTAACCTAAAATGGTGCATGTTTTGCTAGTAGATTTTAACATACCCAGCTGATGTATATCATTCATGTATTCTGAATTTGGGTTTTGGGAGTAGGACAGAAATTTTGTCTTACTACAGGGAAGAATGATACAGTTTGGACACCATTGGGTAGAATCAGGGTATTAACAACATTCTTTAGACCCATAGTAATAATTCACAGGATTTTAATTTACATTAAGTTTTATATAAAAATTATAATAGACTAGTGTGTATAATACATAATTTATATAACTATATAACATGTAAGAATATTTTAATATTTAAATTTTTTGTCCTCATCCGTTTTTTTTCTAGTGACTTCCAATAACTCAGAACAAGTGTCCTGTTAATTTATTGATTGTATTCTATTAAAAATTGTACTTAGACACTATTTGAGACAGAATACATATTTAATACCTTAAAGTTAGCAGATTTGTGGTGGTCTACTTGCTGGAAAGGTTGCAGAAATCTAGTAGTTCTGTTTTAACATGAGATTTGTTGTCAATAAGTGATGAAAAAGTTTAAGATGAACAAACTACGAAAAAGTAAAGACAGCTAGGCTTCTGTGCCTAATATGTAAACATGGTATTGGTTCTTTCCATATATTGCCTCCACCCCTCCTGCCACCCACTGCCACCACTCTGGTAGTCTAGCTCCTACCACATTGACATATTTTTTCTGTGACCAGTGATAACTTTTTTTAAATTTTATGGTAAACAGCACCACAGATAGGACTCAGTATCCAATTTTTTTGCCCTGTGTGGGCACTGCCCCCTTAAAGTGAAAATGTAGCAATTATTTTTTAGCCTAAGGAGAGCAGAAGTCACAAGAAAGTCAAACCCTACAATATTCCTGTAAGATGAGTTATGGCTAGAATTTCAAAGCCAGAGTATCTTGAGATTAATTTTGGGGCAGAGTGATTAACAGCTGTAGTATATTTCTGGTGTTGTGATTAAGTGAACATCTCCCCCATATGAATCTATAGTTCTACAACAAACTACACTATCATCTTAACATTTATCTTTTGGTTTAGATGACCTTAATATCATTTTCTGTGGTAGGTTTTCAAGACACCTTCTTTCTGTTAAATACTTAACATAGAACTGGGAACTCTGATCAATAACAGATACTTCTGGGGATGAACACAACACCAGCAATAACAACTAATAAAAGAACTAACAAGGCTATTTGACAAAGGAAAATTTAGGCAGTTTCTCAAAATCAAGACTAGAAAGTCTGGAGTTAACATAAAGCAGTGGGAACCAGGTGTTTTATGTCTTTCTATGTCTAGTTAAGGGATTAGGGTGCAAATCATCATTTCAGGTAAACATAAAAATAGTTTTTGTAATATGAAGGCTCTTGGTAAATAAAGTTTTATCAATTTGTTAAACAGCCCAGGATTCATACCAGTTTAGTTTAGACTGCCTTCTCATCTTTTAAAAGTTCCTATTTAATTGAAGTGGTGATCTGTTATTTTTCATATTCCAGACAAGTTTCACTATTGATTTCGTTTATAAAGGGCATGCAGTAATGTTAAATTTCAGTGATGAAATTTAAGTTGCTCTGATTCATTTAAGAACATGAGCAACCATGATGCTACAGCCAATATCTTCCCTTCACTTCCTGTTGTTTAATATTCCACATCCAAAATATTGCCTAGCAGGCTTGTGGCTTAAATCTAGTTCTTTTTTTTAATTGAATTGTGAGTAATAAATTATAATCTGCAGAGGTTTAAGTTAAGTGTTTTCATAACAAATCTCCACTTCTGAGTTTCTTAACCATCTTTTTGCTGCTCTCAATTCAGTCATGCTTCCTTTCCCAAGAATTCATAATAACTTAGCTCTTTTCAGTCAGTCAAATGTGAAATACTGTTTTTTTCTGACACTTTGAGAGCAATTTACTAGTTAGACAAGTATCCAGACCCAAAGGTACAAATATGATACCCTTCTAGGCTTCCTGGGAGACAATGACCTGGCATTTATTATCCTCATATGACACTCTCTAAGGAGATTTTAGAACTGGGAGAATTAAAGAATATTGGTCCTTTGACAGTTTTTAAGCTTGAATTCTTTCACTGGATCTCATGCAGCTGTGCTGATTGATGGTATTCAAGTATCTGATGCAAAATTCAGAGTCTAACATTCCAGTTCTTTAATGATTGGTCAATTCAAAAACAAATGACAATACTTTGAGTAGATTTTATTGTTATACAGCATCTGGATAGGACTTCACCTTTCAAAAGGTGAAGGATTTCTACCTCAGTCTTTGCTTAATTTTCACATCACAGGGCATCCTCCTTTGCATCTTAGTATTTCTACTCAGAATTGCTGAACATATGGACACCTTCATAGCTAATCCTCATACAGAGGCAGAGTAAATCTTCATCTTGATAACTGTTTTCCTCAAATGGTACTGTAAAATAATAATAAAAAAAGTTACTATTTAAAATTATCTCATCCAGTGAGAAAATTGGATCAATTAGATATAAGACAGAGAACAGTGTCAAAAATGATCTGCAAAGCCCAGCCAAGAATGTCAACATGCAGCAGAGGAAAAGATGGCAGTTGTTTCAACCAACAAAAAACCTGAAGAACTATTTTGCTACAGATGCTATTTTGCTTATGATGACACCAAAAGGCCATTTAGATGAAAGCTTGGAAGCAATGCAAAGTTTTATAGCTGCTTGAAACTAGAAAATTACTATCCACCCACAAGAGGTTCTGTATTTGTACACACACAGGTTTTTATAAATTGTTAGGAAAATGGATTTTTCACAGACCTATCAGTTTTCAAAAAGCAAATAATTAATGCATAGATAAGATATTAACTATTACACAATACAAATTACTTATATTCATTCTTAACAAAAATTATGTTCTTATAGTAATGTGTAACTATAGCACAATTTGATTTATCTGGTTTAATTCAGTGTATTTGAATCAAGTAAACTGGCGAAATCATCAAAGAAAATACTGTGAGAAATCACAGAAGAAGGAGATATGAAAAAAAATGGACATTTGCTGATTTTCAAGAATTTAATAATGATAACTTAAGAGTTAGTCTTTACATTCTGGACTCAAATTTAAGATAACAATGTGTCCAAGAAAGAGCAAATAAAAGCTAAATGGAGATCAGTGTTACAACCGGAAGTTTAGATAAGTACCACATGGAGATCTGTTGTGTTCCGAGGACAGCCTAGATATGCAGCGAGTATGATTCATTCAATGTAGAATCTAGAGCTTAACTCCTTCCTGTTGATATAGCTCCATGTTCTCACAGCAGGATTTGTAATAATGCAACTCATTCTTGCACAGAAAGGAGTTTGGTCTGATCCTTAGTTACGTAATTTTTTAAAAAAAATTAATTTTGACACAGAAGCTGTTAAAGGTAAGCAGACATAGAAAATATTTATACCATTTTAAAATTTACATATTCATGTAAAACCTTTCTCTCACTTAAGAGACTGAGCAGGCTCACATCTAATGCAATAAAGTTTCACAGCAGAGGTACAATGTTGTGCAACAATGCACAAGCAATGGCTTGGAAGACATATTTGTGTTTCTCTTTTTCATAGATTACATGGCAGATGAATATTTTTCTACAAAATTGGATTTTGCAGAATGATAGCACAATTTTTGAGATTTATTCTATAACAACGATTATACTGTGTCAAAGGGGCATGTGAATTTTGGAAGAGTAAATGTATGTTTTGGAAGATTTGAATAATTTTATTGCTGAGCTCTAATTAGGAAATGAAATGAAAAATTATATAATTAAAGCAAGAGCCCAAAAACTTTCGAAGGAAGGAAGGAAGGAAAAAAAAAGGAAGATTTGTATCTCATGTGGCATCCATGCGAAGCAATGCTCTTTTTTTTGCTATAGGTCATATTACGGTTATTAACTTCAAATGATCTTCTAATACAAAATATTAAGAGCTTTATCAGTTTCGACCCCTCTTTTGGCACCCAAAAGTAATCTAATAGAAGTCAATTCACCTGCAGAAATGTGAAAAAGAAACATGCCCACACCTGGAGTCCCAGATCACTTAAATTCCTGTGAAGGATGAATCAGACAAATGTTGGCACTCAAGTCTCTTCAAGTGCTTTGACCACCCTATTCTGGAGCATAACCCAAACCTGTCTGTGTCACTATTTTGAGACAGGAAGTTTATTGTTCCCTCCCTCCTATTGCACAAAACCTTGTGCAAGAAGTATGCAGATAGGTGTGGGCACATTAGGCTTCTCTGCTTTCCTAAAGCACATCCTCAAGTACAATCTACACAGTTTGTCAGACAGAAGAGGACAGATCCAGAACAACCTGTAGGATGAGAGAGAAAGAGTAAATAAAATTACCTGGAACTTCCTAAGAAACAAAATTCTTTGGAAACTTATAAAGTGGATGGAGTTTTAAGCAATGTTTTAGTCTCCATGTAGTAGTGATGGAATACAGAAAAATAAGAAACTGAGACTATTTTTTATAAGTTTGATATGACATTTAGCCTTTTCCAATTAATTTTGGGATAACTAAGTATGATGCAACTTTTAATATAGTATTTTTTATAGAAATTAATATATGCCTTTAACAAAAGGTTATGAAAAGAAACTGATAATTCAGACCAGTTTGTGAATATTCCAAGGCCAAAGAGTCAACTGAAATTTCTTGGGACAACCACATCCCTACTGGGCAATTAGATCATGAGTAGAAAAAAAAAGAAAAATTTTGGATTACAATAAGTAGATGGAAGATTAAGCCTTGTTAAAATACTTTGAATTTGTGTAGGAAGGATGTCGTTTATCAAATTGAAGTTGGCAGCAAAGACTGGTTGAAAGTAAAAGCAAATTATGCCTACTTCCACTTACAGTGTGGCTCAGGTTCAAGATCAGTTCTATTTCATTCAGCTTTTGAACTCTTAAGAAAATGCCATAGTTTTGTTGAAGCTTTGTTTTATCTTTTTCATATCAATTTGGACCTCCAAATTTACTTGCATATGTCCTGAGGTTCTATCCAGTTATCTTATTTTCTATGATTACTTAGGAGACACAATTTGATCAGGATATTAGTTTTAATACTTCTGAAGATCTATTGTCTACTTCTTCCTGAATTTCAGAGATGCTAACAGCTGTTTAGTATCACTGATTGCAACTTCCTACTCTCCATCTAGCAAACAAAACTTGCTGCAATACATTGACTATCATGAATGTTAAACTGTTGGGAATCATCTTTGTCCTGAAGCTAAACAACAGCAACAAACCCACATTGAAGAAGATGATGGGTTTGGGTAAAGGTCCCCCAGCTAGGCCCAGAGGGAAGTGTAGCGTGTGCCTTTTGACACCCTGAGGTGATGCATTCATTGAAAGATAAAGAACAATATATTTGAGAAAGTTTTTTGAGGATGTCATCTATCAAGCAATAACATTCTCTGTGGGGCATAAAATCAGGAAGCTTCTCTTTTTCTTTTTTCCATGTCTCATGCTTCTGCTTATTTGCTCAGCTACAAGTGTATTATATACTGCAGTCCAGTGAGGGTTAGCCAAAGTATAAACAGATAAAGAACAATAAATAAAATATATTACTTCTGTGCCAGAAGTATTTATCACCTTCTCAACTATAACTCAGTACCCGTCTGGTTTGCCCCTTTGGAGAATTTATAAAGATAAAAGTGTCTCAAGCCCACTATGCTTCCCATATCAATATTATCCCTGCATCAGCTTTAGCACCTGAAAGCAAGAAATGTAACATGCACCATGATTAGCTTCCTTTCCCTCATCTCCTTTTATAACTCTATTGCTTACTTTCTTTGTCATATACCTTGCTGTTTGCAAATCCCTTTTGCATCTACATTTCTCCCAATACACGCTCGTATTTTTTTTGATAGTTTTTAGTAAATCTGGTGGTTTACCTTAAGCTAAGAAAATATCTGATAACAGACCACAGAGATTAATTACATTGTGGCATGCCTTTTCTTAGAGGAAAAGAAAGTATGCCTACAGTGCAGTTTCTGAAACTATGATTCCTATAATGTTTTCAATTATTGTAGTAGAGCACATTGATACTGCATTTTAAGGATTTAAGACTAGATTCAGATCTTTTCATGTAGACATTGACATTGCACTGCCAAAAAATCATGGCTTTTAGAGTGCTTCAGATCACAGATGTCCTTTATGTCTTTAATAAAACACTAAGTGTCTCTGAAGAGCTCCAGAAAATGGTCCCTACAGATCCCTATGACTCTTACATGACTACAGAAACCCGATCATCTTAGATGTGCGCATTTACCATCAAATCACATCCCTGATGCCCAGTGCTTCCATGACTCAGCTGGTACTTCAAAATCATGATCTCCGAGAAGTGCACATTTAATGTCTGCTGGCTTCCTAATTTAACTGAACTTTAGCCTGTTAACCAGGGGTCTACATTTTTACAGGATAGGGATGCAATCACAGAAGTACATAGCTCCAAAACCTGTAACATAACAAGAATATGCTGTTATTTATATGACACTACGTTTTAATCCTCTACACCACACACTGAAAACGTGGGGGCTTTTCACAGTTGAGAAATTGCAAAATGCAGTTACAGAGGTCTATTTGTTTTAAATAAAAATGTTATTTCTCTGAATAGAAGCAAAAACCTCTAAACATCTCCTTTTACAAGCTGCTTTTTTCCATTTTTTTTTGACCATGAGCTCATAAGCTATTTGAAGAAGATAGTCTCTCCTTCTCTCTGTTTACAAAATGTGAATCACATTTTTGGTTGTACTATATCCTAAGCAACGATAGTACGAAATTGTAAGGCATTCATTAACTGTGGAAAAAAAACAACATTATTTTTAACTTCTAAGTTCTGCTTTCCGACAGGCTGTGCAGAACAATATTGAGGTCATTATAAGTAAAGCCTGTATGGACATTAACTTTATGGCACTGTTTATATGGAGCACTCTTTACACGCAAATGGAACACTTTAGTCTGAGAACAGGAACTTAGATTTTGTTGACTTTTAGACCATGATTCAAAAGTTTTTAAGAAAATGTCATCATAGAAAAGGTTTGTGATTTTGATCTTTGTAATGTTCAAGGAGGCTGTGTATTTGTCCTATTTCTCACCCAGCATTTTTTGGTTTTATTTAAGCCAATAACATTAGCAATATTTCAAAGGGTCTATCAAAAATTTTACTGCTTTAAAGTCCACAGTTGAAGGGTTGAATGGCCAAACAAATGCTTAGGAACTACTTAAAAGTTAAGTGCAAATCTACGGCTTTACAATGAGAGTTCTCAGTATAATTCTATTGCTATTCTTGTTGACCTTTTATATAGGAATTGTGCTGCAAAGCAATACAGTTTTGTTAAGCACAGCTTTTACTCATCCACATTTTTTGAACAGAGCAAGAAAACAGACACAAATTATTTGAACTCTCCAATATACTTTCAAGTTCTGACTGAATTTAAAAAATGCAAGATTGTCAATCAAACCCTCCAAAGTTTTAGTTTTTGCTTCAAAATAGGTTTATTCAGAAGTACATTCATACTGTTTGCTTTTTGAAATTTTTATATTCAGTAAAATCTTATTGAATAAAAAAAATGTCTTTAGATCTGAATTGAAAATATCAGTTTCAATTTTAATAGCTTGCAAACGAAAATCAGCTGTGGAAACACCATAAGAAAACTTGTTTTTCTGTAATGTTGATTGACACAACAACAAAATGAATAAATCAGAATTAAGAAACAACAACAGTAGAACGTAAAAAAATTTGATAAGGCATACTTTGAAATGTTCCTAATTAAAAACTTGTGATATCATAGTAATATCAGGTAAAGCATCCAAGTGATGTAGGAAAATCTAAGAGCAAAAGAAACAAATGGATCACTGAATCATTTGGATTGGAAGGAATCTTAAATATCACCTCTTTCTAATCCCCCTACCATGGGCAGGGACACTTCTTGCTAGATCACACTGCTCAAAGCCCCATCCAATCTGGCCTTGAACACTTCCAGGGATGGGGCATGAGGGTTATAGGTAGAATAATCTAAAGAAAATACTAAAAGTTTCCAGTGAAAGTTCATAGAAATCATGTGAAGCCAGTATAAATTAAAAGTCAAATAAATTTTCTAAAGATAAAGAACCCAAAATATTTTCCTTAAATAATGACAATTCAGCATAACTACTGCTACTATTAAAGAAATTAGTATATTTGTCAGGTCATAAAAATGAAATCAGGACAGCAGAAAACCTGGACAACATTTATTTGCTAACATTTAGACAAATAATGCAAGTAGTAAACATTTATATTTCTGGTGAACATGTAGGTGTTTACAGTCACATGGCCTTGTTAGAGTAGAATTTTAGTAGACAAGCGGAAACTACTCAATGATGCTTTCCTTTCAGGACCCCTCTTCAGGCTATCTGTGGCTCTTTACCTCTCCCAGTCCTGAAGGAGTAGGAAGAAGGAAAGTCACTGTAAGGAAACATGTCTGTGGAGCACATGTCTGTAAAGCAGCAGACCATGAATGCTGGGTGCATATAGGGAAGTGGAAATGAGAAAGCAAAGCAGTGGCAATAAAAAGGCGTGACAACTAGCTGACTAAGCATGAAAACATCAGGGGAAAACCAAAAAGAGCATGGAGATGAACAGTACTGGAGAGGAACTTCTCTCCCTTCTGAGAAAAGGCAGGTTTGGGAGAAAAGAGAAATACTGTAGCACGAAAAAGAGAAATTTGGTAACCAGAAAAGCACTTCAAATTATTTGTTTAATGTCACGTCATAACAGAACTAGGTAGCTCCTCAAATAATTCTTTTTACATTGGTTCCACTGACAGGTTTTGTGAAAACATCTTCAACTCTTGGTACTTGCTACTCAAATAGTTTTTTTCCCTGGAATATCTACAGAGTGAAATACTGCTGTTCGAGAAATACTCCTAATAACAAGTATGTTTGGAGGTGCATTATTCTGTAGAACCCCCTAAATGTATAGAGAGGTGCCCACATAACATCTGAGGTTTAAAATGTTAGTTATTATCACATTGCCTTAATTCTTTTAAATACTAAAAAAATAAAGATTTTCTTCTGTTTATTCTTGAAGGAATAAAAGGCAGACTCACAAAGCAGTCTATAAGCCAGTAGTATTTTACCAAGAATAAAGTAGAAACTACACACCACATTGAGGAGTGTTTATGGGACGCCACTGCTTCTATAAACTTGCCCTGTATGATTTCAAATGCTACTGAAATAATTTCAAATAGTTATATTTCTCTCCCCGAGAAGCTGTCCTATTCAGTCTGAAAATGTTTTGAAAGTAAAATAACAAAAGCAACTATTTCGTGGTGATCACAGTTTTGTGGAAAAAAGATTTTTTTTCAGAAAAGCATGCTATACTTACAGATCACAATCGATCATGTAACAGCATACTTTTCTCTACACATCAGAAATATACTGATTCCACGTAAAGTCACTACTCCTCTGCCAATCTATTCTTCGTATCTTTCAACACAGGTTTCTTTTCTGTATTTCTATATAATAAAAATATACTAAGGGTTGTGTTGCCTTTTTTTCCCCCTTCAGTTAGTAGCTGTATTATTGAGCTGAATGGGTTCTGCCACAAAGCCATCATTTTATACAAAATGCCAGGCAGCAATTAGCTGGTGACAGTTTCTTGGTCAGAACTAACCTGGGCTGAATTATAACTTGCTATATGCAGGCTGGCCAGCCAGCTCCTGTAAACAAGGTCCCTTTTCAACATCCTCTCATGCCCCTGATGAAGTAATTAAAGTTTAGAAGCAAAGAATGCCCCATTTTCCAAACCTTTTGTAGAAAAGACATTGTTCTTCTTGGAGCAAAGGATGCTTTGAGATCCCTTAATGTAATTTAAAGAGCTTTACAATGCCTCGGTTTCTTTGCTACTGGAAAATGGATCCTAGAAGAGGATTGGTAACAGAGCTCAACCACGAAAAACTACAGTGAACGTCTGAAGAGAACAGTGAAAAACAGACAAAAGGAAGACTATACTATTGTCAACTGCAGATAAGTAAAGCTTGTCTTGTTCTCTGCTCTCCAAAACAGCGACCTAACCAGAGGCTTATAGCCTCTTGCCCAGAGTTGCGCTTCTGGGGATGGTGAAGCGAGAGGACGGAGCACCGACCCTGGAGCTGAGGGAAAAGGATGAGAAGACAGAGAGAATGCCAGGATAGGTCAAAAAGCGCAGACCTAAGGCACAGGGTGCCGGATGAGGTACGAGAGGGATGCGCGCGGCGAGCGACGGGGAGGACAGGCAGGGGAAGGTGGAGTGGAGGTGGAGCCGATGGAAGTGCTGCTGGGGGAGCCGCGGTGCCCAGAGGCAGCGGAAAGAGGTGGGACGTGGAGGGGCGAGCCCGTGCCCTGCAGCGCAGACCCTTGGTAAGGGACCGAGCTGGCGGCGAAGAGGGGCGGGGAGGGAGGGACGGACGAGGGGGCGTGGAGCCGGCAGCCAGCCCGCCCGGGCAGTGGGAAGCAGTCCAGGGACCAGCGGAGCTCGGAGTCGGGGGGCAGCGAGCGGCATCCCGCCCGCCGCCGCCAGAGCCTGGCGGGAACCCTGCCTTCCTGCCTGCCCTCTGCACACGCTGCCATCGTTTTTCCTCTCCAGGCTGCACCGCTCCCGGCTTCGTGTCACCCCTCTCCCGGCGGCAGGGACCGGGGCTGAGCCACCCCCGCGAAAGCAGCACCATGTGAGCGGGACCTGTGCCGCGGCCGCAGCGGACACGTCGAGGATGTGAAGAGCCGCCCGCATCCTGCACCGCCCGGCCGCCCGCCCCCCGCCACTGCCCAGCTGCCGACTCGTCGGTGTTCAGCGCTACCCGCGCCAGCATGACCGAGGTGAAGGCCAAGGAGCCCACAGCGCCTCCGCCTGCCAGAGACGGGGCGGTCCTGCTGCAAGGACAGCCCGGCCGAGACCCCTTCCGCAGGGAAGCGGAACCCATTGACATCTCCCTGGACGGGCTGCTCTACCCCAAGAGCAGCGACGAGGAGGAGGACGAGGAGGAGGAGGAGGAGGAAGGGGAGGAGGAGGAAGAGCCGCGGCAGCAGCATCTGGGACAGGAGGAGGGCCGGGACTCCTTCTCCTACCGGCCGGGGAGCGGCTCCCTCTCGGACAAGGACTCTCTGGACACCGTCCTGGACACCTTTCTGGCTCCCACGGCTCATGCCAGCTCCGCCGTGGCCGCGGCGCCCTGGTCGTTCTTCGAGGTGGAGGCAGCGGAGGCGCCCGACGGCCCGATGAGCCGCGGCCCCTCGCAGAAGGCGAGCGAAGCGGCCCCAGAGGCGCCCGGTCCGTCGCAGCCCCCTCCGCGGCCCGCCCCGCTCTGGCCTCCCGGCGATGCCCTGACTGCCGCCAAGCTGCCGTCGGGGGGCGGCGCGGAGGGTCCCGCCGCGGCCCCCAAGGACGATGCCCCGGGGCTTGTGGCGTTGCCTGGCGGGTCCCGGGAAGGGGACCCGGGGCAGGAATACCTGCACGTGCCGCTTCTGCCCCTCAATTCGGCCTTCCTGGCCTCCCGCACGCGGCAGCTGCTGGACGGGGCGGAGTACGAGGGCGGCGGGGTGCCGCGATGCTCGCCCCCCGCCCCGGACCTGCCGGGGTACGGCTTCCCCACGGGGGATGCCAAGGAAGGATCCTTCGCCTACGGCGACTTCCAGCCCGTCCTGAAGATCAAAGAGGAGGGTCTCGGCCTCGCCACCCGGTACCCGGGCGGCAGGGCCACCCCCGCGGCAGGCTGCTCCGACTACCCCTCGGCTCCGCGGGCCGGGCAGGAGTCCTCACTGGAGTGCGTCCTGTACAAGGCGGAGCCCACCCTCCTGGCCAGCGCTTATGGGCCACCGGCTGCGCCCGACAGCCTCCCTTCCACCTCAGCCGCGCCGCCGGGGCTCTACCCGGCCCTGGGGCTCAACGGGCACAGCCGCCTGGGCTTCCCGCCGCCGTGCTGAAGGAAGCGGCTTGCCCCAGCTGTGCCCGCCCTACCTCGGTTACGCGCGGTAGGAGGCGACCGGCAGCGGGCGAGGCGCTCGCCGAGGGACGGGGTCGGGAGGTCGCGCTGAACGGTGGGAAAGCTCCGCGCATCCTCCTGCTCCGGAGCGGCGGCCGTGCCGCGGGATGGGCGCTCCGGGGGTGCCGAGGCAAGGGTGGGCGAAGTTTCTCTCGGCTAAGGCCTTTTTGGGTGTTTAGGCAGACCTGCAGCCCCCGTTTCCATTCTCCTCGCTGTTCGAGCACGCCGGGGTGTCTAGGGCGGTGTGAGACTGGCACAGTGTCAGTTTAGCAGCTGGCACCTCGCGGCTCTTTCAGGCGCTGTAACGCTCTAGGAGACGATGACTTATTGTCGCTGCGGTGCTTCAGTGCCGTCCGATGACCGAGCCAGTGCCCGGCTCCAGAAAGGGGGTGCAGAGTGTTCTCCAGATTACCCTCACTGGCAGCGAGACCATATTCATCAATACCTAAATATTTTCCAAAACTTTATTTACGATTTGAAAAAAAACAGAACAGTTGATTTCACACAAAATAGAAAACAGAAACGCTTGTATATTGATTTGCTAGAATGAAATTGGGTGCTATCATGGCGAGATGTTTGTTACCTAGAAATACGTGCAAAAATACGTACATATAATGTTACATTTTCAGCAGAAATCCCTTATTTTTTCTGAGTACAGTGGTTACCTCGCTTAGTCTGTGCCTTTTGATGGAGAGAAATTGGAAATATCCTTGATATATCCCCATCAGAGTTAGTTACTGCTGAGAATGCTGCAGCTGAATGGGGGGTGATAAACTGATTGTTAAAGACTTTTCTAGCTGAGATGAGATTTAGTTATTTCCCACGTGAAAGAGGCCTTTGAAATTCAATTGACTTCTATCTGATTCTGTCTCTGTACAGGAAAAAAGAGTATCAGTCACTATGACTCCACTCACTAGAGTTGTTGATCTGAGGAAGATGAACATTTTAGCAAAAAGTTTCTAGATAATACCTTTTTAAGCTAAATGGATTAAAATACAACTTTATGCTTTTTGCCCACTGCTTTCCTATAGTGCATAGTAGAGACAAACCCTTACGCTGAAAGGCAGTCATACTTTATTTTTTTCTTGTCCTTCTGTAGCTTGATTACAAATTTTAAAATAAAGTTTTTAGTATAAAATTGATCAATACAGGTAAGTAGTTAACCGTGCAAAACCAGATCTTTCATTTCTCTTAATCCTCTTTCTTTTGAAGGCCAGATACAGAAGCCAGCCAAAGTTCTCAGTACAGTTTTGAATCACTACCCCAGAAGATTTGTCTCATCTGCGGTGATGAGGCTTCTGGTTGCCACTATGGAGTACTTACCTGTGGAAGCTGTAAAGTCTTCTTTAAAAGGGCAATGGAAGGTACTATATAATGCCATTGTTCCTAATTATCTGAAATATATCTTCTAGGCACTGCTAAGGACATACCGTTTATTTATTGTTCGTCTTTATAAATATTATCACTGTAGTAAATTCTTTTTGTTGACTGTTTAAATATTACAGTGAATACTGACAAAATTATTCCACTTTTGATTTTTCTAGTATTACTTGTTTTACTTTACTTATTTGCTATTAAATGCTATATTACTGCTTATCAGTTAGTCATTTCAGGTAGTTTCATAAAAATACTGTGTATTACACAATTTGTTTTAAAAAGTGTAAATACTGCTCAAAGGAAAATATTGCAAATATGAACCAATGATAAGCAGATAAGAATTTATTTTGGCTTTGTTCTCTTTTTGAAGTCATGGAATTTTTCTTGCTTGCAGGATGCAGAGTTTTGGTTTCCTGAGAATCATGGAAGTATTTGAAATTTCACTGAACTATTTCAAGTAATAAAAACAATAATCGTGTTTGAATTTTTTTCTAAATAGATGTTAAGTTAGAAACTCAAACTGTAGGTTTAGTAAATCAGTAGCAATACCTATGTTTATTATTTTCTTTTTGGATTGTTTTATATGCCTTGTCCACTGAGATTTTAAATATTAATACAAGAGCAGATTGTTTTATATAGTTCAACAAATGAAGCAGTACAACAAAGTCTTCTACTTTTTATACTTTTTCTCCTTTTTTGATTTTTATTTGATCCTGTCAGAACTAGGATATTCAATTTTCTGTTCCATATACTTAACAAAACCATTATTACAATGGATAGGATTCCTTCAAATAATAAAATTGTATGATGTATTTTCTTGTTGTGATACATAATTTCTTCAGCTTTATAGAGTTTATTACTTTTCAAATTGGAAAAGTAAAAGCTTAGCGAACTAATGTCATTAGAATTTTTGTTTCAGTGTGCTGTTGCTTTCTACTTTAAGCTTATGCTCATGTTCTTCCTTTAACATATTAGATATTTGCAAAGTGATAACATTGGACTAGGTGGTCTAGGTGAACTTTTGAGCTAGTGTCGCATTTTCTCTAATACATTCAAACGGGTTTCATGAGAAAGTTGTTAGAAACATATGTGTTAGGCTGCAAGGCTCTAGAGTGCAAGTCTCAGGAGTACATTAAAGTTTCACTGGCTGTGCTAGCTGGTCCCTTGGTTTGGCTTCACATTTTTTTTTCTATGTTTTGCTACGTCAACCATATGCTTTTTTAAAAAAAAGTCAGGAAGCTGAAGTTCTAATACGGAGTGTAGTGTAATATATGAGTGCCATATTTTAAAATAGGTTTTATTTTTGCTTTTCACCTGTAAAATAATATTGCAATTTTTTCTTTGAATTTAATTCTATCACTTTTAGATTTCTTCTCCTTCCTAATTTAGTATCCAGTTGTGTTTGTGTGGTAGGTGAACCTGCTCAAAAACATATCTTATTATTGTTTACCAAAAGTATTTTAATGGTAAATGTCAAGAAGGCATATAAATTGATAATAGAAACCTCTTAAAGTTTTTTTGTGGATTATTCAAAGTGTGTAGATAAGAAAGTAAATAATATAGTAGTATTAAATTTGTTGGAAAATGTCGTTTATCTTAATTACTTCTGTGATTTCAGATGCGTTGGCTGTTTCAAATCAAATAGCCTATGTAATTTTTGTAATTTTTTTTTCACAGAAACTGTCCTATTCATACACCATTTATTTTACCTTCCCTGGTGTGTGTACTGTATTGGTTAAATGCTTCTGTTTGGATAAAATGGACTGTTATGTTATCCAGAAAACTCTGTTTTTTACATCTCTAATCTTTTTGAAATGAAACCTGAGCTGATTTAAAATACTCAGACTGAACAATCATTTAGAACTGTGTAGGCTAACCTAGAAATGTTTCTATACTAATTGTGATTTAATCATACATATGAATGTAACTAGGAGACACACATGTAGTTTAACAGGGGGTCAGAGTTGTGTGAGGATCACAAACATTACTTAGAAGGTTTGTTGGCACTGAATTCTTAAATATATATATGATTTTGTAGATATTTACTATCTTTTGGGTTATTGGTTCCCCATATGTGTCTATATATACATGAAGAAAAGGTTGGTGTTGATATAATAAACACATTTTTCTCTAGGCAGAATCTTGAAGTAAGGTTAAACAAAAATGCAAGTCATTTTTTTGGGAACCTGTAGTACAGCAGATATGAAAAAAAGGTAATATTGCAAGTGGGTAGAAGAAAAAGGACAAAGATATTAGGGTGGCATTTTTTTTAGGAAACATTTTTTTTGCATTTAGAGGTGGTACATTTTCCAGTGGACTCTTACAAATAACTGATTTGCCAGTCTGTAGATTCACTTAATGAACAAACAAATTGCAAGGCTTTTAAAAAAAGCTTTAAAGTTCTCCTTTAAGTATATTCAAAATAACAAAAGTTAGTGTTTTTTATACTCAGTTAAGAAATTTGAAAAGACAAAATTGGATTCAGTATTTTGATGGGGTAGTGCCGTTCCTTATCAGTGAGCTGAGAGTGACGAGAAGTTTGTAGTTAGCAATCAAAAGAATTCAGAAATAATATTCAAAATACTTTCCAGTATGTAGAATTACTATGTTTGCAAAGTAATTTGCTGTTGATGATCAGACATTATTTAAGTGCTACCAATATACCTCATTCATGGCAACAAAAAATAGAGGAGAATATTTCTAACAGGGCATTAGGAGAATGAAGATTTTTAGCACTAAATTGTCAAACAGTCATTAGTAATGTCTTACAAAATTCCTTCATGTAAAACCATGCAGGATAATTATGATCAAAGTGGTTGTGGACACCATGGTAAAAATGTCTGCCCCTGAAGAGGAACCCAATATTTAGAGTTTTGGGATTCTGGAGTTACACTGTTGCTAACACGTGATTTCTTTGTAGCCTGCATTCTTGCCTTCTTGCTGAAAGTGCCTCCTTTGCAGTAGTTTTAAAATTAAAATTTAAAATTAACGAAATCCTGAGAAAAATTTAAGGTCCTGTTTTTCCTATAATAAAGTTCCACTTCTCATTTTTGTTCTGTATTTATATGTGCAATTTGTTTATATTATCAATGTCTAAGGAAAAGCAGTTGCCCAAACCCGAAGAGTTTGAGGCCAACTTGAATGGATGATATTACTGGAGGTTGGTCAGAAACTATCTCTTTGTTTGTTTAAACCTGGAAAACTATTTCAAAATTGATCAACTAATTGAGTAGCAAATTTTTCTAGTTTTAATATGTACTTCAAGCTCAGGCTAGCAACTCTTTGCAGACAATGGCATCAGGGAACAAGCTCAAGCATGTGTAGTAGGTAACATTTAACTGACCAAGTGTGAACTTTGCCTCTCTCTGAGACCTGAATTTGATAAACAGAAAGTAGGACTTCCATCAGAGTTTTCACTATCTGTGTATGGAGAGGTACAGTGGAGGCATTGATGAGGAGCTACACCTACACAGTAAGAAGGCTGTTTATGACTTCAATCAAAATTTCTGATAAAGCTTATCTAAATTTTATCAGTGTTATGATAGGCAGTTTTGTGATGACAGTGTGATTCACTATGTAAGTAGTGAAATAATATGCATAAGGAAAATTGCTTGTCTAAACAATTGTGCTTTTCCATATCTAAAGAATGTAAAATGATACAACATACCAAGTATTTAAAAAAAAAAATAAAAGACTAACCAGTAGTAGAAAATCCTCTTTGAAAACAAAGAGAAATGCAACACCACAGAGACCTTTTCGGCTGTGAAAATGAGGAGAAAAAGGAACCTTTAACACCTGTCTCATAACTCAGCAGGGACTTCTAATTTTTAATCCAACTTTTCAGACTGGATGTTGGGAACAGAATTTGGTACAGCATGTACTGTAAACCTATAGTGATGAAATTTTCATGAAATAGAAACATACAAACACACAAAGCATACACTGGATAAGTTGAGAGATAAAAATGCTTTTCACTCAGTATGACAGATTTAATGTTACTGAAGTTCTTTTATTTTGCATGGAGCCAAAATATGTTACCATGCAATAACCTAAGTGTATTTTCAAATTCAAATATACAAAGTAATACAAGTGGAAAATGTCACTTTTGTGAGTTCAAAGAATTTGCATCATGAACAGGAAAAGAAGAAAATCTGCATCTGATATGCAGTTGTATATCTTCATCATACTTCTGACTTCAAAAATATTTGCTGTCCAGCTATTTGATAAACAGCAGTTTGGTGAATGGATTTGTATGAGGCACAATGATTGAGCGAGCTAAGGTAGCATTTTTTCTGGTTGGCTCTTGTGCTAATGCTGGGCTTCCTACTGCTCTCATCATGACTTGCTAGTGTTTTCCTAATAGACATGGCATAGAACATAATCAGCTGCAGAAATGCCAATTATTAAATTTTTTCGTTTAACTTTTTACAGTGTTTTAGAAACAGTATCAAATATTATCTTAAACATCTTTTCAGGTGGAATACTACTTATTCCAGATAGTGTAAAACTACATGCTTTAAAGAGCACCAGCAACTGACTGGTCAGAGCTGTTAATACTCTGTTCTAATTTCACATGTGCACAATATGAGTAACCTGAGCTGCTCATCTGAAGTTCACTTTATAGTGAATGGAGAGAAACGAAATTTTAGGAAGAAATTCACTGACTTATTTTTAATACATACTTTAGGGTGGAAATAGCAATACTCTAACAGTGCTGCAGTAACTATTTCTCAGCACTGAGTATAAAAAAGTGACTGAGCATGTATCCTGTCTGCATTTGGTGACATGATCCCACTGATTTCACCAGAGTAGCTAATATGTTTATGTAGAATATCATAATATCATAAGCATATAATATCATAAACATATAATATCATAAGCATATAAAATACTCACTTAGTATCACTTATTTTTAAGTATTATATATAAAGTATTATAGGTTATAATTATATTATTTGATATATAAAAATAATGCTTTAAGTATTAAAATACTTGTAGATTATATAACATAAGTATATTAATATAAGTATTTATAGTAAAACTTATATGTTAAAAATAGAGTTGGGGTTTATGTTGTCCATCTCCCTAAGCTGTTTATCTGTTCCACATTACTCATGATGTACTACGAGTAAGGAGCGATTTTTTAGAAAGTGCTAAATGGAAAGACTTAACAGATGATATGTTACAATTGCCATTATGCAAATAATGATATAGTGACATATGACTGCACTTCAGAGGTTTCCTGGTTGTACTTAACCACAACTCCTGCATTTAAGCTGCTGCTTAATGTCGCTTAACAGCTGAGGACATTGCAACAACATGGAGTCTTTTGCAGTTAAAACATAGGAAGAGTTACATGTGGACATTGAGGTCCAGCAGAATATTACCCTATTCTTGTCCTATTGTGATTGCATCATCCCTTATCCTCAAAGACAATATTTTATGTGAGATTTGTTTCACCTAGCTGCAGGCATTACAATGTGAACATCTGTATTTGGGCTAATCTCTTTAAATGTCCTTTGAAGAGCAATAGGCTATTAAAGAACCAAAATTTAGACATTTACTCAAGGTAAATGAATCTTGAAGTGCCTGTTTTGCTCTTGTGCCCAAGAAGGCAGTGTATGCTGCTTGTTTTGATGGATGTCTATTCTTTAGAATCTATTTACTCAAATAGAATCAAATCAATCTAAGGTGTTTCAGTCAACAGGCAGCAATAACTGGGGATTTTTTGCACATTGCTTTTTTCTGCTGCTAATGTTTCCGGATTTTTCTACTGTTATTACATATACACCTTTACTACCAGTACCCCTGTCCCACTGGTTCAGTTGTAGGACAAGTCAAGGATAAGGAAAATGTATATAAAAAAACTTATCATGGCAATGTGCTATGATACTTCCAGTAAAATCAGAATAATGGGATGACTAAAATGCACATATAAAGCTTATGTTGATAAAAGAATATCATACTCAGGGATCAAAAGAAGAACAAATTTTACTTTAATAATGTATACCTCTGAAATAGTTGGTGTGTTTTTAAAGTTGGTTTTGTGTCCAAATCCCATGCTCTATATTTGTAAGAAATAGACCCTTACTGACAACAATGCTGACACTTCCATTATTTTACATATTTATATCAGTGATGTAGTTAATTAAAAATTATGACTAAGGAGTACTTGTGACAAAATACCATAAAAAGAACTGAAAATACTTACTTGAAGAAGCCACCATCTCTTCCTAAATGGTATTAGCTGTGGAAAATGTTTGTTGTCAGTTCCCGTATTTAGACTCAAAGACTTTATGAGATTCAAGTTGTTACAGTGCTAAGCAGTTTGGTCAAACCAATTGAAAATCAGTATGAAACAACATTCCTAATTTTGCAGTTCATGATAGTTTCTCTGAATTATTAATTTTGCTTCATCTTGTTTTTCTATGGGTTTTGTTTTGTTTTTCTTGTTGAAAGTGATGGAACAGACAGGGAAATGTAAAAAGATAAAAAACTACAAGGGTTGTAACTTCTAGCTCTGTCCAGAAATGAATGAAAACAGGATAGGCACATTTAATTGCTCTGTTTTGTAGATATCATGAAAAAGTTGCACAGGTTGCTCTCTTGGAGAATTGATTTTGGAAGGAAAAAGACAATGGTACTGCAGGATTCACAGCAAAAGGCAGGAAGATTTTTCAGATCAGGCTACAAGAGAAGGAAAGAGTCAATCAGAGATGTTGGAGACATTGAAAGTGATTTGTTGACTAGAAGGAAAACAGTGCAAGGTACATGGTGCTTTGAAAATGGTGCTTCCCTTCTAGGGAAATCAACTTTGTTTTGCCCATTTAGCAAAAAAGCCTGACAGATGACTGTGACAGTACCTGCTTAAAACCAGCAGTCAATGGAGTGGAAGAATACCGAAAGTTTGTTGTCAAACATCAGAACTTACTTGTAAATATGTTCACCAAAGCAAAATACACTATAGGAAAACATCAGGTTTAACTTAACAATGAACATTTTGGAGTTTTACATTCTCTTTGAACAAAATGTTTTTACTCAACACTTTTTTCATCACATGTGAGTAAGGCTAATGAATGAAAGACTAGTTTCACAAAGATAAATTACTAATACCTGTTGTCATCTTGAACCCCACTGTAGAGTACGTAGATAAGTAAAGGCACTCTCTCAGGATATAGGAGTTAAGTTTGTTCTCTCCAAATGCCTGAAGGGAATAAAACAATCTCTCTATGCTACCCTGACCATACAGTTGGGTTACCTGGAATGCAATCATTCTTTATTGCTTTCACTTTGAACTATATTATTATGAAGAAAGAAATTCCACATTATTTCAGTTAGACTCTAGGATGGAACATATTCATAAGTTATTCTGCTATCACTCTTTGTCCTCTTTGGTCCATTGAATCCTACATTCTTTG
This sequence comes from Manacus vitellinus, assembly GCF_001715985.3. Classification (NCBI taxonomy): domain Eukaryota; kingdom Metazoa; phylum Chordata; class Aves; order Passeriformes; family Pipridae; genus Manacus; species Manacus vitellinus. The sequence continues at coordinate 9,539,909 of NW_021940208.1, read as the reverse complement.
CTGTGAAGCACACTTGCATGAATAGCAGGTCTTTATGCCGATATGGACTACAGAGTAGTAGTCAGGACACCTGCTTAAGACTTGGGAATGAGAATTTTACTTCAGTGGGCAAAGAGGGAAATGGGGACCGAGTTCCCCACTAGCTACTGGATGATGTGTTTTTTGGGTAGTTGGCTAGAGTCTGAAGTTTTTGTTCAGTGACTTCTTTTATTTTTATCAAAAACATTACCACAGAAATGAAATTGGTATTAAATGATTAAAAAAATTCTTATTTGAGATGTGTGGAATCTTGGAGACTGTAATGGCATATAATAGTATACGAGGACATGAAGTGTGCATTTTCAGTATTACAAACTCTGTAGTATAGATTCCTAGTTGTCCAAGACCAAAGCTCATAATCCCATATAGTGAGAGGTAAATTCAACCCACATTTGCTGTTTTACATATTGAAAAACTGTAAATAGAAGAGTGTTACATTTAGATCTGGGCAAAACTCTATTTAGCTGTGCTTCCCATTTTATTAGGCTGGACTGTTTGCCTAGTTGTGGAAAACCTGACTTGTCAGAGCATGTTCAGGGTAAGGATTACCCTGTATTTCTCTGACAAGTCAGGTTTTTGACAAGCTAAGGACTAGCCTAGTCCTTTGTCTTAGCTTCCAGAAGTCAGTTTTGCTAAAAAGCTACATCTGCATCATTATATTTAGTTGAGGTATACAGGTGAACTTATTTTCCATTTTTAAAATTTTAAACCCATGGTTACTGTGGGCTTCCAGAATTCATTTGTGGTTGTTTTTTTTTTTTTTTTTTTTTTTTAACCTATTGATTTAATTGGTATTTTTTAAAAAATATAAGAAGTAAAACATACTGTCAGAAAATTATTGAGCAAAACCTTGAGCTAGCATTCAGGAAGCAAAAAGTTGACATTGGGAGACATTTGGCAGTAAAATAATTTGCAAAGAGATTCAATACATATCTGCAGTTTTTAGACAGAAATCTAAAACTAGACTAAATAAAACATCATGATATGTTCTGCAAAGAAGAGTCCTGCAGAAGTTGATGATTTTATACGAAAGCATTGCAAATTAAGAGAGATGCAGGGAGACAATCATATATGGGAGAGAGAAAAAAGAATTGAGAAAGTGCAGTTCTTAGCAGATAGGAGGAACTGAGGGTGTGCAAACCAGTGCTTTGCTTCTGTGCAAGGTTGCAGCAGTTCAGCACAGATGCACTTGCCCAAATAACTGACTTCTGTATCTGATAGCCCAGGTGCAGATAAAGCCTTATGTTTCCATATTTTGCACATCTGCAAAGTCTCTGCAACTCATGAGTTTACTCAAGTGATTTTAAGTGACTTACAGCATGTCAGTGAACTCAGTAAATAGTGCAGTTTTTAAAGACATTGTACATGCTACTTCCAGCACTATTTGGATTAAAAACCTCCCAGTATAGCAGCAGTCATTACAGTACTTAAAATCGCGTTTACTTGTTTCATTAGAACTTACACCTTTCCTAACACAAATGGATTTTGATGGAAGGTAAGAAAAATGGTATCCTACAAGAATTTAGAGCATTTGAGCAACAGATGAAACTGGATTTTCTCAGCCAAGCTGGTCACAAGCTGATACAGTGATACGTTGAGAGGGACCCTCCATGTGCATTTTCAAAAAGCGGTGAAAAGTAAACATGAAAAGTAAACCTTAACACTGGGTGAAGCTTTCTGAAGATGAGGTAGTTACCAGAAAGTTCCCAAGTTCATATTTTTGTAAGAAATGCAAATGCCAACCTTTACTTTCAAACCTATGCTCTAGTGATTATACTACTATCCTGGCTTTTCTGAGGTTTTTGGTTGGTTAGTTGTTTTGTTTTGTTTTCCTGGTTACAATTACAGTAGTCATATAAGAGATACTGAATGTCAAATGACCAATTAAAGGGTAATTTTACCTAGACAGTGGGTTTTGGATACTTTGTTAGTACGTGCATATTAGTAACTTCAATGCTCACGTATTGAGGACAATTAGTTCAAATATAGATGATCTCAAAGACTGAGCTATAGCAAATGTGTTTTCAAATAAATATTTTAGCATCCCATGAAAACATTCCAAACATCTTCATCTAACTAAATATTGTCCAATAATTTTGAAATTAACTAAACATCTGGCATGTGTTCTACTTCTTGCACCATCTCTCTTTCAGATGGCTGCTGCCCCTAAAATATTAATGTCAAGTAAGTAACAGTTTCCCAGAACCCTGCTCTGCACAATGATAGAAGCGATTTCAGATGAGTACGTTCATGCAGATTTTTCTGTTGATATAAGATGCAATCAGATGACTGAGATAATAAAAAAAAAATTGACAGATGAGACTATGAAAAATACTATATAATTGAACCTTACATGTTTTTCAAATAAGTTGCAGCTGAATCAGAATGAGTGGAATACACTTAGGGATGAAAGGTGTTGAGGAGACTTGGGGTAGAAATCAGTGGAGTGGAAAACTCACATATGAAGGTGTAATTCAAATGCAGGATACGACTGTGGTTTTTTAATAGTCCTGAAAACATGGAAGTGGTTAACATAACCATCAAGAAGTGCCTGAGATTTTGTCACCATAATCTCATGGGAGGGTTGAGTTGGCAGAGTTTTGGCTTTTTCTTGCTTCTTTTTTTTTTATGCTAGTATTGTGGAGGAAATAAACTAGGTGAAGACATCATAAAGATTAGGTCATTGGTCATTATTAGAGTTTTAAATACAGTTTATGAAACAAATGGAAATGAAATAATATTAACTTATTGAAGATCAAAGCAAATTTTACCGTGCCTGAATTCTAGTAACAGATTTTCTTTCTTGTGTATAATGCACTGGGTAGAGAGATTATTAAATCTTGTCTAATCTGAAACTTTACAACATATGAATATCAAAGAGTAGTTCTCCTAATTGTGATTAATTTTTGATTTGTTTTGCAAATGGGAAAAATTTTTTTTAGTCTTAGATTTATAATAAACAGGGTTTGGGTTGCAATGTGATGAAGTAATTTCTGCATTTTAAATTGAAGTGGAAGTTGGCTCTACTGATAACCCCTAAAGTATGAAAATTTTTTTAAGAAATGTAGCTAAACTTAAATGTATAACTGTAAATTTAAAATTTTGTAACTTGATTTGTGATGCTTTATCTTAGGTGTGCAATATTGAAACACTATCATGTACATAATACAGGTTAATAATACAGTGTATCAGTATAAATCAAGGTGTTAATTTCTGTTTTTCCAAATAATTTCCTGTTCCAGCAGACAGTTCTTGGCCTCCTTTAGTATTTAGAGCATGCACTTGGGCGTTGAGTACACAAATCACATACTCATCTCAAGAGTGAGTCCTAAATACTGACATAATTCTAGAATGTAGAAACAGTGTTCATTGGGTGCTCAAAGAATAATATTTCCTGATATGGTATTGGCTTTGGTGGATCAACATTTTTCTGTGTCATTATGAGAGGAAAAGTACAATTTGAATGCCTATAGCACTGTGAGTTGCTTGCAAGTATTTAGTGTCATACTGGAAATCCATAGGCCATTTTTTGGTCTTGTAATGGATACAGGTTATATGGACTCAGACCATGTTGTGTAGACTCAACAAATTCCTTGGAAAAGCAGTCCAGAAGAAATCACCTCTCAGGGGACCAAAGAAAACCCCAAAGACAAGAACAAACAAAACTTTAACTACACTTAAGCATTCCTTTGTAAATTAAATGTACATTAAAGCACCAGAATGCCTCAGTGCTGAGATAAGCTTCACAGATTTTAATTAAACTAATGGAGTTTTAGAATTGTTGTTGCTTATGAAAAGATTGAATGCCTTTTCCAGCTTATAAAGGCAAAGCAAGACAAGATAAAACTGCAAATAATCCCAAGGAAGAAATTTTCAAAATAAGTGCTTTGTTTACTGATCTGCTGCCAAAAGCAAGACAGATTTTTATTCATTCAGATACTTTCAGTAATGTTTCCTGTTAGAAGAAATCCAGGATTAGAGTTAATGGGAAAAAGTAAATGAGAATTTCTTTTCATTTGCTGCATTACTAAGTACTTTTTAGATGTCAGGCAAAGGGTGAGGCAGCTGTTTTTGTTTACTCAATGTTTTCTAAGCAAAACAAAAAAAGAAATTGTTATGAAAATTAATTTGAGATAATCAGGTTTCTTTCACTAAATCCAAACAAGTTGTTCTTAAAATTATGGGTAAGAGTAAATTATTAATGTTTAAAAATGTTAGCACAGAAACAAGTACATTGTTTCACATGGTTTAACACTAGCTCTTTAGTTAGAATAGAGTGTTTTTTCTCCTGTATTTTCATTTGAGGATTAGTTTTTAGTTTGTGTTTCTTCTGTAGAGAAAAGCCACGGGTGAACAGTTGTTCATTTTACTCTGTGGAGAGAAATGGCAGAATAGGGTTATAAAGAAGGCTGAATAACAGTATCTGAGTAGAATAACCATCTTGGATTTCTTTACTGTTAGTGACATCAGATGGCTAACTCAAGAGTAATACTGATCTAGAAATCAGTGAAAATTTAAAAGGCTTGGTACTGATATCTGTCCACATCCACAATATTCCGTGAAGAAAGTATGCATGATACTGGTACATCTGAGATTTATCTTTAAGTTTTTGATCCAATTTATTGCTCTCAAAATAAAATATTTTTTTGTTGTTGTTTTCATACTTTCGTGCTAGGTACTGCTAAGAAATTGAATAGAGGATGACGTGCACAAACAGGCGGGATTTTAAAATTAGACCTTGAGGGGTAAACCTGGGCTTAATTTGAATTTATATGTGAATTTCTTCTTACTTATGTACTTATTTAGCTGTGTTTATATATTCAAAATTAATACTTCATTGATAATTTCTGTGACTGATTTTAAAGAATACATTTTCATTCTCTCGAAATGAAATTTAGAAATTTGGAAATATCATTGAAGCATGTGTTCAAAAAAATGAGAGGATATCAACTGAATTCAATTTTTTACGCTGCTGAAAGCTAATTTCATTTAAGAGATTCCATTTTAATACAGTAATGACAGACTCTTTCTAAGATAGTCCTTCAGAATTAAACAATAATTAAGAGCTAACCTAAACCACAAAGTTACAGCTGCCTTCTATTTGTCTTTGTTGGCTGTGTTGGCTGCGTCTGGTCAGCTGGTATTTCATCGAGTTTAGCACAAAACTGCCTCTCAATCAGAGAATAATTTACTCTTCTTAAAGGCTATTTTTGCACTGCCCCAAGTTTTTCATTCTGTTTTCTGTTGGAAACTCCACTTCAATCCAAGCAAAAATTACTTAAGTTCTTTAAAACCAGGAACAATAACTTCAAGGAAAAATAAGTTTGAAAGAAACAAATTGGTCTGTCCTCATGCTTGATTTACTTAAATGTTGTTGGTAGTAGTTCGTGCTGCCTGCTAATGTATTTTGGAATTTCATAGATGGGGAGTTTCACTCTTAAACAGGCCAAATTCAAATAGTAACACATGATTATTCAGAAATTAGCATAAAATGAAGGAGTCCTTTAATGGTTCAACTTTTTTGAATCTTCAGTTATTTTTGGGACATTTATATGCAGAAATAATTTTGTCCTGTTAGAAAATGTAGTATTAATCCTGTTTTTCTCTTGCCTGCAGGGCAGCACAACTATTTGTGTGCTGGCAGAAATGACTGCATAGTCGATAAAATCCGTAGGAAGAACTGTCCAGCATGTCGCTTGAGGAAGTGCTGTCAAGCTGGTATGGTCCTGGGAGGTGAGCTACTTTTCAAATCAGATCTATAAAAATAGGCAGTCAAGTACACTACCTTCAATCTTTTGAGCTTAAACAACATTACTTTGACACTGTAAAGGAAAGAACCACATTCAAATGTTAGTTTTGGAAGAATTACCTAATGTTTTATAATTTCTGAGAATTTTTCTTTAATGATTCTGGAAAACCTGAAACAAAAATGCCTTTCTGTAGCAATCTCCCTGTGCTACTGTGTGCCCTTATACTCATTTTCTTGAAGGGGCAGGAATTACATCTTTGGTTTGAATTTATTAATAATTTTGGATCAGAAAATTTGATTTAGGAAAAAAAATAAAGAAGCAGATTGAAATTGAGACTAAAATCGGGAATCAGTACTGTTCCCTTCTCTTTTCTGTTATGCTCTCTAATTGTTTTGAGTACATGTCAACAAAATTGAATCCTTCTGTTTCACCGAAGAGTGCCAGGCAGTGGTTGCACCAACACTACAGACTTTGCATACTAGATGCTGGGAAATTCCATCTTTGTAATAATTCTTGCTGTAACATATTTGCCTTTTTTTATACATGTAACATTATTCAAAACAGTATTACTACAAAGGCAGAACCAAAATCATTGTTTGACCAGCTTTGGAAGAGGAGAAAGCCAAGAGGTCCATAGTAGGCCATGGAAAATAGAGTAAGAATGAAGATTTAGGAAAAGAGAAGTTGGGAGATACAGTGCCTGCCTTTTAATATTTGGGAGAACTTGTAAGGTTTGATCAACTTGATCTCTAAAATATATCCCTGCTTGTGACAGAGGGGTTATACTAGATGATCTTTAAAGATCCCTTCCAATTCAAACCATTCTACAATTCTAATGGGTGTAAATTAATACAGATAAAAATTCATTCCTGGCTGTGAGTTTTGCACAACCAAGTGTTTGGTGGCGATCTGACCTGAATTTTCATTTATGATAGCCTGGATAACACCAATAACTAAACTCCATGCGTTTTAATATCCCAGGCAGCAGTTTCAACAAGCAGAAGAGTGTGATGACTCTAGCATTGTCTAGTCTTTTTGCTTCAGCACTGCTCTGCATGGTAATGCGACATAGGAGAAGTTGCCAGCAGGGTTGACTTCATTCTACATTTTGTATGCATTTATGGATGCTAGTTTTACTAGTGTTTTTTAATATATACATTTTCCTCTGGGTGTAGGTACTTAAAATGGAAGAAGTTGGACACTTTTGCTAGCAATATTGATGAGATGGTATGTCCTCATTGGTGTATCCTCATATCAGGTTGTTATGTCCTCATACTTGAAACCAAAACCTGAGGCTTAAGATGCTCTGATTCTTTGTTCTTTATTATCATGGATGAAGAGAGTAAAGCCTTCCTTTTTCTCTTTGGATCGCCTTTTTTTCCCCCTCAGCTATTACTAAGCAAGTGTGACTAATTTCTCTGTATTTAATGTTAGGTTGTTCTATCTAGCCAGTTTATTTGTTTAGCCTTTTTCTAAGTATACCTAATCATAGCTGTCTTTAATTTTTTGAGGAGACTGTTGCAATCCTAATGCAGTGCTTAATACTGAAAGGAGAAGGAAAGACAAATGTACACCAAAAAATGAAGAAAACTGGAATGAGATTATATTATTTGTAAATGATGACTTAAAATTCAAACCAGCAAAAAATCTGAAGGTTATGTTAACCATAATGCTCTTTCCTATGATTACTGTTACTCTTCTTCTTTTTGCTCTTCTGCCATTTTTTAAACCTCCTATCATATGAGCTGTATTTCCCACCCATAACTTGATGTGCTGATCAGCACAGTATAATTCATATATGGGGTACTATAGGACTTAGATCACATTCCCCTGGACATAAGTGATCAAAGGGCTGGGAAGCCTGCCATATGAGGAAAGGCTGAGAGAACTGGCTTTGTTCAGCCTTGAGAAAAGAAGGCTTAGGGGAGACCCTATCACCATGTTTCATTATTTAAAGCGTGGCTACAAAGAAGGTGGAAACTCCCTTTTTACAGGGAGTCTCATGGAAAAGGCAAGGGGTAATGAGTGCAAGTTAATACTGGGGAGATTTCAGCTGAACACAAGGGGAAAATTTTTCACAATGAGAACAACCAGCCATTGGGATAGTGTCCCCAGGGAAGTGGTGGATTCCCCAGTATTGGACATTTTTAAGATGCAGCAGGACAGAGTTCTGGAACATGTTATCAGACTATGCTTTTGCCAAGAAAGTTTGAACTGGATGATCCTTGAGGTCCCTTCCATCCTGGTATTCTATGATGTGTCCATAAGCAAATTTCCAGTTCTTGCAACAAATGACATACTTAGATACATCCTTGAGTATTTTAAATGAATCAGAATTTGCAATACTTTAAATTGCTTCTTGTGTTTACAGCCTGTATACCTCAAGATTTTTTGTGCATTTTCTGATTTCTGCCATTCAGAACTTACAAAGATACATCTTTGTTCTTTTGTCCCTGATACTTAGTTTCTCAATGCTACTCTTGAGTTCCTAAACTCAGACCTTTAATATTGAGTTACTTGAGTTACTAAATTCAGACCTGCAATATTGCTTAATTAAGGAGAAAGATTTCATAGGATATTAACGATAAGATTCTAAAAATTATACTAATTAAATTAAACTTGGAGTGTACACTTGGAGAGTGTGCTTGGAGAAGTACACTTATCTTCCACTGAACATTACTGAGTGACAACCATATAGATAGAGTGTAATATCATATGTCATGGACAACAGTTCCATTTTTTGACCCTAATTTCAAAGCAATAAACCCTTGAATTGTTCTAGAAGAAATTGTAGTCAGTTTTAAGTAAATTATAGAATAGCAACAAATAGCTTCAGTATATTTCTCTATATGGACTGTTTCTTCTTTCTTAATGTATAGAAGGAAAGTATCAATGAAAGTATGTATTCCATAGTACCTTATTTGTCATTCTCTGTGAAAGTGTTGTCTTTGAGTTTTATGCCTCACAGCTGGTGACATTAGTCTGTCCCCTTTCTAATCTTCTGCCTAATAGGATATCAATTAGCTGTGTCAGGTCCTTGAATAAACACATACTTTACTCTTTTATTTACTATGAGTGAATCTGTAGTTTTCCCAGGCTGATTATCACAGACTCCTGGTTCAGCTGTACTGTATTGCTACATTACTGTGTTCTTCATTGTTTCGCTCAGCTTTCAGTCTGCAGTGCAATGATTACATGCAGAAAAATTTGAATTAATTTTCCAGGTAGTGTTTTCTGAGGTAGGATCGAAGGGTTTATTAAAATCTGCATGTATTATTTCTGCTTTGCTGGTTTCCTTATTTTGTATACATCCCCCCTAAGGTGTACACAACTTTTTCTTCTACACGAAATGTGAGAGTATAGTGACCTGAAAGTAAGACCCATAGTGTTCTGTCAAGAATAGTAAATTACTGATGCTTTTCACCTGATTACAGAGTAAGGCGAAGGATAGTGAGATATTAGGCTTTTACTAGAAACACAGTGCTTTTAATACAAAATGTGTACCATCAATAATGTCTGATACATACAGAATTATGTAGTAAGGGGAAAATCATAATATATTTGATGATGAGATTTTATCTTTTATGTTTTCTAGGTACATGTAGCACGCAAACACTATACACATGCTACTCATAGTAATCGAGGGTAAGGGAACAGTGAGTACTGAGAAACTGCTTGAGTGGTTGGCTATCTTAAAACAAAATAATGACAATGTTACAAAGAAAATTCATACTGTCTAAATATACATAGATAGGTTATAGTATTAGGATGAATAGTTGCCAGAGTGGATTAATGTTCTTTACGCTTTATAGGAACAAGTGGAGATATTTATTTATCTTATAGCAGGAACTTACCTGGATGTTTCTGAAACACCAAAATAAAAAGTAAGCTATTGTCATATCTGTGTTGTTTTCCTTATGTCCTTAAGAATTTTTATTAATTTGTTGTGGTCTCCTTGTGGTAGATGGGAGAAATTTATTGTGAGTTATTAATAGTCACCTATCCAGTAGATAGGTAACAAGTGGAGTTGCTTTACTGGTGGCTGTTAAGCAACATAATTAGAAATAAACACATAAGGAATTCTGCAAACCAGTGTGACATTAATTCTCATACATTTAGTCACATGGAAACATGGGTACTTATTAACTACTAACATTTCCATGTGATAAGCACTCTGTTTGGTTTCTTTCTTTACTTGTTCTCTGAACTGTAAAAGTATCTGAAGCTATTATTTCAAAAAATACCTGAAATGATTATTTATAAACTATCAAATGCATTGTTCCTTCTGTTTTCCTTCATACCTAAACAATGCTTAGTGGGAAATTCCCAGCACGTTTAGGACTATGCATAGATTTGTTATGACAGAAGTTGGCTCTAGGTCTTTTGGCATAATAAATTGTCTATTCTTTTGGAGGGTTTTTTATGTGTTCTGTTGTTTTGGGTTTTTTTTGGTTCAGCTGTAGTATAACGTGTAAGTTTTTGTTTGGTTCTTTACTAAGAAGTCTCTAATCAGAAATATTTTTATTCTTACCACAAGTGATGAAATGAGCAGAAGATTGTTGGGGCACTTGATACCAAACTAAGTAAACCCACAATTAAGTCAGTGGGAATATGACTCCTGATTTCATTGCATAATGAGTGTTACTGAAGGCCTCATCACTCGTATTCATACTATCATTAAAGTGTGTTTCTTGAAATTTGGTTTAGCATGCTTCCTTTTGATTTTAAATGTTGTTTTAATTTAAATTGAGGTATTGCTTGTTTGCGTATAACTTTGTATGTGAAATGCATAAACATGCATATTTATGATAGGATAAAACAAAATTAATTTTTATTAAAAGTAGATGTTGTGTTCATCTTATCAATCTTGTCTGGTTCAAAAACAAGAGGATTGATTCTGCCTTCAGTTATACCAGTGTACATAAAAAATACTTAAGTAATAGCATTTTTCTATTTAAAATGTTTAGAATTTACATCGGAAATCTCTCACATTTGAATTTTAAATCTCACTTGAAGTTATACTACTTGTGTACTAATGAATGTTTTGAAAAGGTCAATTTAATTCTCTGATGTGTACAACCTAGGTCTTCCTAAGTGGAGACACTGGATTTTCATAAAATTTGATATCTTCTGTGATATAGGAGCACATGAAGCAAATGGAATAGACATGTCCTTAAGTATAACTATTTTTCTGATTTAGCATGTTGTTTGGAAGACTGGAACTTTCCAAGGAGAAAAGTAATAAATGAGTCTGACTATACTAGTATCCCTCTATTCCTCTCATAAATAGTTGAGAATGAATTAAGATGTACCAAAGTTTAGGCCCTACTCCTGTGTCCTAAGGCCTCTTTGATGCTGCACTGGTTGCATTCCAACAGTGCAGCACTACTTTCAACTAAAACAAAAGGGTGGCAGTAAGAGATGGAGAAGTCTTTATTCCCTTTCCTTTAGGATTGGATAAATTTCCTTGTCTAATTGTGTATTTGTAAATAAAAGTACAATTTTTCAAAGGAAAATTTGATATACATATTAGAAACTTGATTTTAATTCAGCCAAATAGATGCATAGAATTATGTTTCTATTACCTTTCACCTTTCATACTTTTAGAGTGGTTTTTGCACATTGCCATTTTGTAATGCAGTTTCTTGGTGGTTCAGCAGTTTGATAGGCATGGATTTTCCTTTCATCTGGTAAAATTTGATGCATCTCTTTTTCTACTTAAAGTATGCAACACCTCAACAAGTAAAACTATCCACATGATTTCTGTGGTTTTTTTTGAGAAAAACCTTCTCCTTCCTTATTTTCTTTAAGGTTGAAACATGTAATTATTTTTTTATATTTTTTCAGCAGAATTATTTACGCTTTTTTTTGCCATCACCCCCATCTCTCTTACTGCCCCATTGTGATATAAATCAGATCATAACTATCAGTATCTTTATTGCGTTTTTTATCCCTTTTTTACCTAACCCAAACTTGTTTGGCAGAACTAATGATCTAGCAGGATTTTTATCACCTTTGAGGATCTCTTTAAAGGAAGTGTGTTCCATGCAGTCATCTCTACGTAGAGTTACCTTTGCATTGAAACTTTTAATATGGTAATATGTTACTGAGGGTTACTGTCTTTGAACCTCTGAAGGAAGGTTTGATTTTTTGTGACTAAAGTGTGTGCTGCTACGTGAACTCTTTCCATGAAAGAAACTTGAAGAGTTGCTACCTAGAGCTCTATATATTTCCATAGCCATACCACATGTATCTATGCTTATTTTGGGAAGGGAGTTCAGCTATCTATCTTTCTTTTTACTTAGTTGTTCATAGCACTGCAGTATGGAAATAAGAATTGCAAATACTGAGAAAGGGAAATTAATCTTTAGAAAGTAAAGTGTTTTATAAATGGTTTTACAGGATTTGTTGACCTTTCATTCATCCCCTGACCATCAAAACAGGATTCATCCATGAGACTGAAATGCTTTTAGGGCACTGGAGGAAAGGAATGTCTGTGTGTAGTAATTAATTACTAGCATTTTTGTTTCTGAATACTGGGGAGTAAAAGAAACAGTATCCTCAATTGACATTAAATAGAAACTGAATTGTAGAGCCAGCTGGCTCGACTGTTGGCATATGACAGAGCAGTGGGAACTGAACCAGAGAACGTTTTATGAGGTTACTGTAACCCAGAATTCGTGTCAGTAATTTTAATGAGTGAGTGCCATTCATCTCTTAGTGAAGGGAGGAGGATGTGAAGGGAGCTCTTAAGAATTTTCCATTATTATTTGTGAATTATATAAATAGTCAAAGGATAGAAAACTTACTCAGAAGACAGTTCTAGTTTCCTTATATAGATTAAAAGCGTAATGCAACACTAATGGAAAATACTAATGTTACTGGTTAATTCTTTCTAACAGATTAACAATTTTCTTTTTCAGGTCGAAAATTGAAAAAGTTTAACAAAATTAAGGTTGTGAGAACGTTAGATGTTGCACTCCAGCAGCCAGCAACCCTTCAAGATGAAAGCCAGTCTTTAACCCAAAGGCTGTCCTTTTCTCCAAATCAAGAAATACAGTTTGTTCCCCCAATGATAAGTGTTTTACGAGGCATTGAGCCAGAAGTTGTCTATGCTGGTTATGACAATACAAAACCTGAAACACCAAGTTCGTTGCTGACCAGTCTAAATCATCTTTGTGAGAGGCAACTTCTTTGTGTAGTCAAGTGGTCTAAATTGCTACCAGGTAATGTCATATATGTGGTGAATCATAAATTAAGCAAATATATCATGGAATGAGCAGTCAAGGGAGAATATTATTGTCTGCATGCTACTTAATTCTTAACAAATTCCAAAATTATTAAGGTTCCACTTCATCAGATAATATAACTATTCAAATAAATTTTGATAGGAGGACACATTTGAAGGAATCAATCTAAATATTTAGGCTTACTTCAAGAAACTACAGAAGCCCAGTGAGTTCTTGCATGTAGTAGTTATAGCAGCCTTTCCACCCCCATCCCTCCTACTCTATTATTTATTCATTTGGTATAAGAAGGGTTGTATTTCTGCATATTCTTTATTCATATTATTACTAAAATGAATTTTTGACAGCAACAAAATAAAATTGTAATAAATAGTACCAACTGGGACTAAGAAGCTCACGAATAGACTGGTAATTAGAACTAACTGAATTTATGAAGATCCAAGACTGGATTAAAAAAAATCCATGTTATGTATGTAGATATGTGTGTATGTATGTACACCACTCTGTGGTCATAGAGGCTTGATCCTGGAATATATATAAAACAATATTTGAGCAGAAAGCCTAGAAAATACAGTTTCATGTGAGCTCAATTTGACACTTCACTGCTGCAGGAAAGGGTAGTCTCTATCACTGCTCTTCCTGTTGGCAGTTTGCACTTATCAGACATCTTGGATGAACCAATTCATCTCATTAAATGAGAAGAAAAGAAACTTTTTTTTTTACCCTCTGTCATTTTCTATGTTTTCATGAGCTGAACCAGTTCCCTGAGGGGTAGCATGAATGTCAGAGCTTGCCTGATGGACATAACAGGACCAGGTGATAAGGAGCAGGAGCACTGCTTTCAGTGGCAGGAAGCTGTTAGTTTGACTCAGATAATTCATGACAATCTTTAGAGTTACCAAACAGCAAAGATTATCAAAGGCAAGCACACAACTGAATATGCTTCTCTTTAGTTGAGTGCAATACGGACATTTATTTTATGACAACTGTATCTTCTGTTAAGAAACCTAAAGTTCAAGCTATCTATGTGAAATAAGAGTTGGTTACAGTGATCATGTTACAAACTAATATTTTTACCAAAGCAAAATAATGTGCATTCCTATTGCCTGAAACAGCCATTTTTGCTAAAGTTAATTTTACTGAATCAGAACAAAAAGATAAGAGGTGAGATAGCCAGCTATCACAGCAAAGTGAGATTACCCAAACATCTGAGAGCTACATCCCCAAAACCACTTATCTTTCTAGGTGTTCTCAATTGTATAGCTCAAATTTGTAACTTCAAAACTCAGCTGCTGTCTAAATGAGAATTACAAAGTATTTTAACTTTTAATTTCATTTCCAGGATTTCGGAATTTACATATTGATGATCAGATAACCCTCATCCAGTATTCCTGGATGAGTCTAATGGTTTTTGCAATGGGATGGAGATCATACAAACATGTCAGTGGTCAGATGTTATATTTTGCACCAGATCTGATTCTAAATGAGTAAGTAGACTCTGCTGTTGCATTATGTGAATAACATTTTAAACTTATATGTGCCAGTGGGAATGTGACTCCCTTGAGACCAAGATTTCATTCATTATTTGTTCCATTTCAAAATTAACAGCAGAGGAAAGTCCTCTGATCATATCATAGCTCAGTAACTTTGGAAAGCATTTTGTGGGAACCCCAACTATTCTATTTGCATGTTCAAACAAAAGGTGTTCAAATAGTATTCTAATTATCTAAGGGAAAAATAATAATAATTTAAAAAAAAAGAGTGATGCTGTCAGAAAATTTACTGAATTCATCTGAATAAGATAGGAGTTAATTTTTAATAAATGGAACTGACTGTGATTTTCTTTGGTTTTGTTTGGGTGATTTTGCAAATAATTTGCATATAGTCTAAATGCTCAATTTTGACACTTTCTGATAAAACTCTGATTTTTGAAGTACATTTCATGTTAGAAAAGTACATTTCTTGTTAGAAAATTGTAAAAAAATTACAAAGAAGGAATTTCAATATCAAGGAGAAAATACGTGAGACTGCTCTTTTGTAGTGGGGGATGAGGGGATTGTTGGCTTAGATTTTCCTTCACTATGCTATTTAATTTAGATAATCTTCATTTCAATCTGTGTCAGTTTTTCAGCTCTGCAAATTTGTATTGTTAAACTTGTAATATTAGATACTTTGTTTATAGTACATGGGAAGCTGCCAGGAACAGTAAAATATAATTTAATCTCTATATCTCCTTAATACATTTTTCTTATTTTTTTTTTTAAATCTTAAAGAACTGATATGAAGCAAGATGAAAGAAGTCTTTTTGTAGGACATATTGTTTAAGGATTAAGAGATGGATTTGCAGAAGATCTAGACACCTAATTTTAAAATCTATAGTGTGCAAGTTCCTACCAGTGAAGTTCTTTATAGAAAATATTCGCTGGAGGAGGCTCTGTAGCTCCTGGCCTTTTGTCTTCCAGGTGACTGTAAATCACTGTGAAGTTATTGAGTAATGAATTCTTTCCTCTCCCATTTGTATTAATTATGGTGTACAAATTTAAATACTTAGAAATTATGAGCTTGAAAGTAGTTCTGACTGTATGCTGTCCCAGCATAATCTGATATATGGTAACATCCAGAAGAAGCACAAAGTGAGATGGCTTAGGCAGTAGTTTCACATATTGAGGTATAACCCTGCATGTGGACCACTGCTGACACCTTGTGAAGAAGACTTTGAGTACTTTCTTCCAGAACAGTTTCTTAATGGTAGTTTAAGACCATCTACACTGAGAAGGAGGTGGATTGACACCTCGTGGTTATGAGAGATGAGATGACCCATCTCATCAGGGTCATATTAGAAATGTTATAAACAGAGGCATGTAAAGTAAGTGGCACACTAAATTGTATCTGCAACTGTTTATTGGGAAATAAGTTAGCTTTTAGATAGTAAAATGTAAGCAACTTTATTGTCTACGATGATGTTAAGATTGTACTTTCATAATCACTTTGAGCAAAGGTAACTACTGAACGCTGCCAAAAATGTTAACTTCCCTGGTCATGCATCCCCATGACTTCATTTAAGCTGTATCAAACACTATCTGGCTGCACTGTCAAACAGATAAGGAATTTATATACCTGAGAATTACCCCCCGAAAAAGCCATTCTTTAGCAGTTGGAGGTGATCCCTGACTTGACTCACCACATTGGAGTGCAGACATTAATGCCAGAATTGCAGGAGTGTGAGCTTAGAGGTAGAAACAGATAATAGAAATTCCTTCTAAAGGAGCAATGCACACCTTAGTTGTTTCAAAATGGCCATGAAACCACAATCCAAAGATTGTTTCACAGCCAATCTGTTGTTTAGCAAACTGACTTGTTGTGCTTCTCGAGAAGGACTTGTTTGGTAGTATCAGTTTCATACCAAGAAAGCCAGGAGTGTTAGTTTGACAAAGATTTCTTAGTATTAGCATCATACAATGGTTTACTGTTACTTTTACTTTTCAGTCTCTGAAAATGTGAGTAAGAACAGCATTTAAACATTCCCTGAAAGCTTTGATCACTCACCCTGATCACTCTTCGTAGATTATAATGAGGAAGACATGCTACCAGAAAGTAATAGGAAGGGAGATTTAAAGTAGATATAGAAATAATGAGTCCACTCAGATTTAAAAGATTAAATTAAATGTTTACATCATTTAAGAACTGGTACGAGATATCAGATGTTGAGCAACATTGAAATAATTTTCGTTCAAGATAATGGTAGCACTCTGAATAACAAGAAAAAAGCTCATTGCATGGAGAAGTCTGTTTTCATTGTTGAGGGTACTATCTGCAGTCAGGTTGGAATGCTCATCTGAACTTCCTAGGGGATGGAGAAGCAAAATTTAATCTTGTTGTACACAATTCATCAGGATCACGATGTAACTTTGTAGAATCAGTTCTAATTACTGGTTCATCAGGTTAATGTGCAATGACTTCAATCTAGATTATAAAATTTTTAATGCTATTGCTGCAAATATTTCAATTGAAATACCTAATAAATAAATGCAGTAATATATACTCGTATACCAAAATCACAGAGAGAAAAGTAGTATAGTCTCCAAGTTTTTTTTTTCTGGACAGCAGTAACAGATTAAACATACAAAATAATACCACTTTCATTAGGTATAAAAATTCAGAAAATTGTTTATGTGTATAACCTCTTCTTTAATGTCTGTAATGTGATAATTAAACAAGGCATTCCCTTCAAACAGCACTGGAGCCATTCTTTTTCTTTATTTTCACGTTTTTTAATTTATTTTTTTGTTTACCTTTTCTGGGTGTAAGACAGAGGATGAAAGAATCATCGTTCTATTCCCTGTGTCTATCGATGTGGCAACTCCCACAGGAATTTGTCAGACTTCAAGTTAGCCAAGAAGAGTTCCTATGTATGAAAGCACTGTTACTTCTCAACACAAGTAGGTTCTTTTATTTCTTTGTAACGAATCGTACTAAAAGAGTTTTGAACCACGTCTCACAATCACTGAGCTGTCTGGCTTAGCAAATGGAAACTCATTTAGGAGGGATGTTAGTATATCAAGGCTTAAAAATATTTTTTCTGGTGTTTATAAAGAACAAAGAATTTGTGATTCATTGTTGGTTTTATTCTGTATAAAGACTCTGGGGAAATATTGAATCCCTTTTGACGTATAGCTATACTGCATTAACACATTTGCAAAACAAGTGTGTAGTATTTCTGCCTGAAAACATCTGTTTAAGTGACTCCACATAGATAAAAAAACAAACCAAAACCAAACCAAAACAACCTTAGAAGTATTAGAAATATATTTAAAATATTTAATAAATTATAAGGACTGAAGGCTTTATCTTGGCCAAAATCTTAAAGCATGTTTACTCAAAAGAATTAGGGAAGTGGACATGACGTACAATACTAACATTTATCCAACTTCTTATAGTTATAAATAGGTGAAGTTTAGCACAGATATTAACAAATGGAAATGTTTTTTTTGCTTTGTTTCTCTGGAACAAAATCCGTTGTCACTTTTAATTGGACGTATTTTTTAAAGAATGCAGCACAAAGTTGCATTACACTTTACTTAGGAAGTGAGTTAGTTAGTGAAGTTATCTTCCTTTACCGATGTTCTAAAATGTGCATCTACTGAGGTCATAATTATTAGCTATGAATCCCCAGATAAAAAGTCTTAAATTTATACACCTGTTATTAGAAATGAAAATTAGCACTTTTGAGAAATATAATTGAAAGAATGTAGAAGTTTAGTTCTCAACACACTTATGGAGTCAAAGGAGAGATGTGAAAATCCTGCTTAGCCTGCTTGTTAGTTGTACGAAATTGAAGTAAAAGATGAGAAATTAAAATTCATTCCATCTTAAGCTGTACTTGGCTGGTATTTGCATAAGCTTCATGCTTAAAAAATTTGGTCTCAGAAAAGCATAAGATTAAAAAGATTAAATTTAGCTCATATGAACATAGAAATTACTAAAATAATAGCAAGAGACCAGAGACTCTGCTAAAGCAATAAAAGTAATGTGGATAAAAATCCTTCTCTGATGTAGGTCCAGTTGCTTTGTTGAAATCTAAATGTATTCCTGTTTTAAATGTTTTCCACCTTGTTTTCATCAAAATAGAACTCCCTCATGAATCATCTGAACCTGAGAGGGAACTTTAAAATTTCAGTTAAATTTAGATAAATTTTTTGATATTCCAGCTATCCCTTTCTGTTCCAGAAAGTTCAGATGAAATTTAAAAAATCATTGCAGTGATCGATCCAATCCCTCTCATTTCTGAGTGCATCAGTTTAGCAGAATTCATCAAACTACTATTCTTTGTCAATTGCATTGCACTCAGAAGCTAATTTTTAAGATATGTTTATGCATATGCGAGAAAGTGTTTGGTTTTTTTTAAAGAAAGTATTTCTTCCTGTGCTGATGAGTTTTGTTTTTTGTTCTCTCGTACACTTATTGTCTTATAGGAGAAAACAATTTGTCAGATCTTTGGAAAAAGGAACACAATCGTTGTTGCTGAGACATTTAGTAAACATTTGGTACTGTATAAATATAATTCCACAAAAGTATTTCCAAAAAGCCATATAACCTCATTGTTACTCTGAAATGTTTTTAAGACTACTTTTATTTTAGTCATGATATTCATCATAATTCTCTTCAAATGGGAAAGTATAGCCATTTCAAGCTTTTTTATAATAACAGTAAATCAAAGCTAATCTTTTAGTCTCTCAATGTGTCTTTTGTTCAATATATTATTTAGAAACAAGTCATTTGTATTAAAATAAGTAAATATAAGTCCTGATACATTTTTAATTCTGAATGGAGTCCCAGAACCTGTTTTAACATCATTTTTGATTTTACAGTTTTTTTCTTGGAATTTGCTGTGACTTAAATGTTTGCTTTATAATACACTTGTGACAATCTTAAAGCTGTCTCGAAAGCAGAATTAGTCTTTGCAAAAAGTGGACACACATTTTTATTTTCTGCAATTGTTTCTATTTTACAGGCCCTTCTTTATTATGTGTATCATGCTGTGTTGTGCTAGTATCCCCTAACTACTAGATAGGACTCCATCTTACAGAGGCCACATCCTTCTCAGAACTAATAATATGAACAGTTCAGAAAGACTATGATTTAAGAAACTAGAGCTATGCCAAAAGAGAGAGATAAGTAAGTTCAGTTCTACAATAGCAAGTTCAGTTCTACCTCTAACACTTTTCATACTTTTGATTTAAAGGAATTTCAGAATCTTGTTGCGTAAGATTTTGGCTTGATTCTTGCCACTGAATAAAAGCATCCTCATTCTTTGCATGCATTCAGCGGGAGGGAACATTTGACCTGCCTGTGTTTAAGTTGTATTTGCCCATGTAAGACATTGTAATTCTTCACTCAGATAAATAGCTTAGTGGAACTTTTGGTGACTAAGTGGGAATGTGACTGTATTTTTGCAGAATTCAAAGGAAACAGGCCATTCATTGCTGGAAGATACCTTTTAACTTAATTGACAAGGGAAATATAAAGACTTAATTGCTATTTTGGAGATGTAAGTCAAGGCTAGCATCCATCTAACCCAAAACTCCATCAGAGTGTCACAATATATGAAAAAGATTTCCTAGATGTCTGTAAAACTGTTGATAAGACATACCCAGAATCATCCAGGCTTTGAAAATTAAGCTATTCTTTTTCTGTGACATAACTTTTCCCCGCTGTGAGTATTCCTGCCTGCTTTTCTCCTAAGCACACTGCATTTTCCACAAACCAGAAGGTGTCCCTTCCATTCAGACTCTTGATGTATATGTGACTGGCACACTTTCAGATACCTTCTTTATCTTTCTGGACTTGAGAGGTCATACCAAGTCAAACCAAAAGTCCACCTCATTTCATCTCCATCAGCTTCCAGGTAGTGGAAGTGTAAGTACCAGGTTAGATATGGTGTTATAAACAGACTGAGACTTTTTCTGAGGAAAAAGTCAAAATTTCTACTTTCTATTTTTACTTTTGTTTGAATTCTGTCTTAATTAAGAGCCAGATCCTCTCTTCTATAGGCCAACTCAGTACTTAGGCACTTGTCTTAATAATGAACTTGCTATTTTCTGTCTATGTGTCTCCTTCCTTTCCCTCAAACATTCAGTTGTCTGAGGCGAGACTGAGTGAGAGACTACCTAGGTAAATGGGATCATTTCCTCTCTTGGGCCTGCTTAACTCAGGTAGAATAGAGACACGAACTTCTCTCTTGTCATCCTTTCCGGGCTCAGGCAAGAGAATTTTAATTTTAATATGCTTATCTGGAACGTCTCCTTTTCCCTCCTTTTCTGAGGAACCAGGCATGACTTAGATGACTAATTTCAGAACAGCATTTCTGATTTCGGAATGGAGAGCAGTGTTGCTGTCAGTGCAGGGTTTGCTACCTAATCCTCTTTCAGGGAATGAGTTTAGATTGACCCCTGTTCAGCTGTCTCCTTTTTAGGTGGCTTCTCTCTCAAGAATTCCATTATGAGGTATCTAACAATGTAGTGCATTGTACAGAGAGTTAGTACACACATTTATTTGTATTTTAATTCCAGACAGTGACAAATCACCTGGAAGTTAGGTTTCACTATATTAAATAAGTCAATGTCCTTATGAACCAAGCTTTTTTTTTTTTTTTTTTTTTTTTAAATGAGATTCAAATGAGGTCTTCTGTGACCTCATATCTGTTATGGCTGGATACCAGAATGAAGATGTACTAGGTACCTAGATATCTAGCAGGGAATTTATTTAACAGTGAGAGCTGGTATCCATGACACTCTTTTAGAGTCTGTGGAGAAAAATAAGGATAAATAATTTCTTTCTAAGGATAATTTCAAACCAGTGAACATTCCTTATGCCCAAGACTTACCTGATTATTCCTGCTAGTGCTGTAGGTAGTTATGGTAACTAATAGGTGAAGATACCTATACTGTGAAATGCCTAAGTTTGGTGAGGTGAATCCTTTTCCTCGTGGTTGTCAGAATACAAAACATTAAATATGATGTTGCAGTGTGAAATGTCATTGGCAAGAGAGAAAGGAAAGGAGAAGAAATTCAACATCTCTTTTGAAAACAGTCTGTTTGAAACAAGACCATGTTTTGATGTGTGATTATAGGGAAGCAAGGATTTAGATTTGATTGCCAGATGGGAATAATTTTTTTTAATTTTCATTTCTACAAGGTTTTCATTTCCTAGTTGCCTTTGACAACACAAGTGGTAAGACTTGTGGATTACACTCTACCATGTCAAGGAGAATGTTATCATCAGTGATCAAATACGCTCTTATTGCTAGCAGTTCCTTTCTCAGTGTTGTCTCCATGTCCTCATTTTGATTCTTACACCTGACCATTAAGAGAAGAGGAAGTCCAACCATTTTCTCCTCTTTGCTAATTTTTCTAAAAAGCTGTTCACATGTAAGACTCTGATAGTACATCTGTTCTGTTAAGTGAAAGAGGTTCAAATGGGAGACCTGAGCCCTGGATGCTTTATTGTCGACACTACTGGAGAGTTGATTGTTCATTGCTTGACTCCATTTTGAAGTACTCAAGCTAGATCTCTCTACCATAAATTTGCTGTGAAGAGAGCTGACCCTCAGCAGTGTAAACATGAATCAGTCCATAACATATTTCCTCAAAGATGGCAGTGGTTCTTTTGGCCATATTTTTTTTTTTCAGCAAACACATGTAGCTGAAGGTTAGGGTATTTCTAGATCTATTAGCAAATTAATGGATTATTGCTGGTATATCCATTTAACTAATTGTGTCACTGTTTCTGGAGTAACTTTTGAATGGGAAAAAATGCCTGGCATCTAGTAATGAATTGCACTGTACAGCATGAAATACTATAATTTTTTCCTGTACTTTAAATTTCTTTCATTGCCTTCGGAGTAAATTGTAACACAAGTCTTATTTTTGTTTAGTTCCTTTGGAAGGTCTAAGGAGTCAAAGCCAATTTGATGAGATGAGAACGAGTTACATTAGAGAACTGGTGAAGGCAATTGGTTTGCGCCAGAAAGGTGTTGTGGCCAACTCACAACGTTTCTATCAACTTACAAAACTGATGGATTCTATGCATGATGTAAGTTTATTTGTTAATGTGTTTTGCTTTTTGTGTAAGAAGGAACTAGTATTTCTTAAAAATAATTTTACAGAAGGAAGTAGTTAACATTTATAAACAACAAAAGAAAACAACAAAACATTTTTCTTTTATCGTGTATATTTGTGTGAATAGATATATTCAGCATCACTATATAAATTGTGCCTATATTTTATAGTATACAAGATATAAGTATTCGTGGGAAATGTATTTGAATGCTACCATTTTGTTTCATGCTGCCTGCCATACAGTTATGGGCTTTGGTAGGGGGTGGTGTGTATGTGTGTGTGAGCATGTGTATACGTGTTCAGGAAAATAATAATGCACAGGATAGGCAATTCAAGTTGCAAAGTCAGGCTACTAAGAATTAAAGAAAGACAACCAAGATTTTCTTTGAAACCTTAATTCAACTATTTTATGTGTATATTCTGTGCCATTTTTCAGGATCTGTCTATGTCTGAGAACTGAGTAATCTTTAAGAATTCTAGTAGTGATATCAGAGATTCATAGGTGTCTTAAAAGATGCAGCTGAATTCTTTTCACATCTCTGAGAATCCAACATGTATCCTATTGTTTTTAAATTCATTAAAATTGAGGAGTGACATTTCATATAAACCTTTATCCATGTGAATATCCATAGAATGATAGAATGGATTTGGTTTGAAGGGGGACCTTAAAGATCATCTAATTCCAACCTTCGCTATATGAGGGGGGAAGTGGACCAGGTACACAGAGCCCTATCCAACCTGGTCTTGAACACTTCCAGGGATGAGGCATCCATAACTTCTCTGGGCAACCTGTTCCAGCCTCACCACCATTCCATTAAAGAATTTCTTCCTAATATCTAATCTAAACCTGACCTCTTTTAGATTGAAGCTGTTCCCCCTCATCCTATCACTACGTGCCTTTGCAAAAAGTTCCCTCCCAGATTTCTTGTAGGCCCCTTCAGGTACTGAAAGGCCACAATAAGGTCTCCCTGGAGCCTTCTCTTCTCCAGGCTGAACAACCCCAACTCTCTCAGCCCATCTTCATGGGAGAGGTGCTCTAGCCTTCTGATCACCTTTGTGGCCATCCTCTGTACTTGTTTCAACAGGTCCACATTGTTCTTGTCTTGGGGGCCCCAGACCTGGACCCCACCCCAAAGATGGAGTCTCGTGAGAACAGAGTAGGAAGGCAGAATCACTTCCCTTGACCTACTGGCCACACTGCTTTTGATGTAGCCCAGGACATGGTCAGCTTTCTGGGCTGCAGTAGCACATCTGCGAGTCATACGGAGCTTCTAATCAGCCAGCACCCCCAAGTCCTTCTCCCCAGGGCTACTCTCAATTCTTTTTCCACTCAGCTTGTATTTGTGCTTGGAGTTGCCACAGCCCAGGTGCAAGACCTCACACTTGGCCTTGTTGAACTTCATGAGGTTCACACAGACCCACCACAGCTTGTTATCATTGGCAGACTTGCTGGGGATGCACTCAATTCCACTGTCCATGTTAAACAGCACTGGTCCTGATACCAACCCCTAAGCACTTTTGAGTTCAGAGTTGATTATGAGGAACTCTCAGGGAGTACAGGGTGGATGGAATCTTTGCATCTTTGTATTCTTCAGCACTCAGCAAATTTACGCTTTGTTTTAATTCAATCTCTTATTTTCAAATATATAAAGTAAAAGAGCCAGGGAGGGAGGGAGAGAGGGAGGGAGGCTTGCTGCAAAATAGCAAAGTGATGTGTGGTCCATAGAGTAACTTTGTTCAACCCCTGTTTCAACTCAGGCTGAAAAAGTGATGGGAGATAGAAGGAAAAGATAGATCATCACACTGAGGAGACTGCATGATGTTAAAGCTTAGGGTAGTAGAAATAGTATGTTATTTGACAACATAAAGGTCATTGGTCTGAAAGAAAAATTGGAGCCTCTCAGAGAGGATAGAAGAGATGAAATAGTCACTTGTATTGAGCAGTTTCTTTAAGAGAC
Organism: Manacus vitellinus; assembly: GCF_001715985.3. NCBI lineage: Eukaryota > Metazoa > Chordata > Aves > Passeriformes > Pipridae > Manacus > Manacus vitellinus. The sequence goes on along the minus strand of NW_021940208.1, from coordinate 9,515,298 downwards.
AAGGGCTATGGAGTTTAATGTTTGCGGCATACTCAGATATGATCGTAATCAGAACCATGGAAAAGCTCACAGGTAAGTAGTAAATGCTGTCTCTCAGAGCAGTGTTTGAATGGCATGTAGTAAACAAAGCATTGAGTCATCTTGAGGGTGATGGAAGATTGAATACTTGTTAAGTAATTGCCACTGTTCATTGCAAATTTCATGAGTCAGAATGATACTACTTTGTAATATTAGTGAGGCAATTTTTATATGACATGACATTTAGCTATATTTATGATTTTTGCCATCAATAGGGAGTGACAAATACCCTCATTATTGATTCAAGAAATGACAGAGTAAGGTCTTTATAATGATGTCATCTAATGAATGTATGAACTAAGTTGTTGACAGCATGTTTATCTGGCTGCATTACTCTTAGCCTGATTGATCATGTTTGTATTTTATTAAATCCAGCTAGTGAAACAGCTCCATCTCTTCTGTTTGAACACATTTCTCCAGTCCCGTGCACTGAGTGTTGAATTCCCCGAGATGATGTCAGAGGTGATTGCTGCCCAGCTACCCAAGATTCTAGCCGGGATGGTGAAACCTCTTCTTTTTCACAAGAAGTGAAATGTCTTCTCTTATCATAGAGGTGATTTCTGGGTCATTTTTTGTTTGTTTATTTTGGTCAAGATTTTGCAAACATCAGGACGTCAGTATATTTGTCATACTTACCTTGCCTCCTGCTGTATACTTGTAACATACACAAGCCATTTAAGCTTGTTGTATATATTGTGAGTTTCTGATTCCTTAACTACAAAAATCACAACAGTTGTAAGAAATGTTTGGTAAACTTGGCTAGGCTGCTTTTTAGATATGCATATGGATGACAGTGAGTAGACTTTCCGGATTTCTAACAACAGTTATACATTTTTCTTATATGTTGCACGCTCTTGAATTTCTGATATGACATGGTGCAAACTTTTTACTTTAGTACATTGTGTGCTTGGGTACCCGTGGGTATGTGCATAACACAATATTTTTTAGGAATTAAAATAAATATTGCCCACATTTTCTCATGGATATTTAACTTTTTATTAACTAATTAGCCTCACAGAAACAGCCTTTCAAAGTCAGCCATCCAGGATTAAGCACACATTACTGCAGTACCTTCATGAGTAACTGAAGCTCTAGGCATACACTATAACACTATATATTCATATTCTTGTCTATGCTCATGATGCATTGAAATTCTGAGTCCAGCATACTGTTTTCTACAGCGTTCAGTGCAGCTCTCCTTCAAAAATCAGAAATCTTAGGAAAATTTCAGTGTATATTACACCAGAAGTAATGTGTATGCAAACCCACTAAGCTTTGGTTTGTGTTATTTTCCTCAGAAGTCCAGCACTTATTAAAGCTAAATCACTTAGCTGTAATCATAAATTCATCAGCTATAACATTCTGTATTTCAGAAGCTTTAAATCGAGATGTTTTCACTGACTACAGCTCTTAATAATCTTAATGTTTTGAACTCCAGTGCTGAATACTCAGAAGGCCATTAGCATCAAATTAGAATGAGACTAAATGCAAAAAGAAATGGAAAAGATGACTGCAAATATTTTGATACAATCAGACTCATTTCAGTACTATTTAGTGGAGCTAAAATATTTTATATTTTAAATGCATGCCATTATAATTGGAGTAACTGTAAAAGAGGAGTTGAACTAAATTAGCTTTATACATTCAAGAAGAATGATGTTTTACCATGGAAATGAATATTTTACTGAAAAATTACAATGTGGTGGTGTTTGTTCCCTTGATATGGATATGAAGCAACTCATGCATTTAAGGCACGTAAATTGTAAATTGTAGCCATATTCGAACAACAGAGAAACAGAAAAAGCTTAAGAAGAATTTATGAGTCTATTAAAATATGAAAAATTATGCCAGTCACTGGAAATGATACTTAAATGTAGGAAATGGTGAGTTTTGGATACTTGCTGGTTGTACGCTTTTGCTTACCCATTACATGTTGGATGCATCAATTGTGTGAGCATGTACTGTTGGTGGTGTGTAGCTTGATCTGTACAGACATACCCTTGTCACATGAACAAAGGCCCATGGGACATAAATTCAGTATCCCTGGTTAAACCAGGGTGCCCCTCATTAGAACTATATGATGTAACTTGTTCATAAAGATTACCTCTTGATTCTTGAAAAAAATGTTGGCAATTGACAACTAAAGGTATATCTAAAGGTATCCTAACTGGTCATAATTTCCAAAAGCCAATGAAGAAGAAACTACATTACAACTGGGGATAAAACATTTTATATATTCCTCACATAGTAGTACAAAACCCACTAGAGTTGATGTAAAGATGTGGCCCTCAATAAGTGGTATAGGCAGACTTTTGTGTTATTTGACTAGGTTTATCATTTCTGACTGCCCAGACAAGCAATTTCTTTCATATTCAGTACAGTCTGACTTTTAACTGTGATCCTTAAAGCAATTATGTTTTAATAAATACCACAAAATTCTTTGTTTCTAAATACTGAAGTTTTGTTTTATTTATTTTAATTTGTGTTTGCATTAAGTAATTGTGGATCTCTGTAAAAAAATCCATTTCAACCATTCCAATTTTGTGTAACAACATTTCCATGCATTCTTTTGGATTTCAAGCATTGCTACATGATTTACCATTGAATAAACAGACTGTCTACGTTACTGTTTAGATTAAACTGTTAACAGAAACTTCCCACACTAAAAATTACTCTTCAACACCCTAATTCTGAAATCAGAAGGTAGAACAGGCAGTATGTTTCCCTTAGGAATGCATGAATCAGCCTACGCCTGCCTTTTACTTAATCCCTAAGTGAATGACATGTCACCATGTCCCATAAATATGGCAGACTAGTCTGAAATACACTATATTTGTCTCAAAGGCATAGTGAAAAAGGAAGAAAATATATCTTTTGGGAATAGATAACAAAGATTAAAAACATTTTAAAATTATATTTCTCAAAGGTCTCTAACTCATGGAAAAAATTTCATAGTCATGCTAAATGCACTATACAAGATAGAATGAGTTTGGCTAATTGTGGCTGCTGTATTAATTTGAAAGTCCTGTGTTCATTATGCGATTATCTAAAGTTCAAAAAAAACCTTTTAATTTGAGAACTTCCAGATTTGACCCCAGTTTATAAAATTGCCTTTAGTCTCCATTTTGATATTGTGATTTGCTCTGGGTTACACAGACACCATGAGCAGTGAAAAAGGACTTGGGGCTGCTAGTTGACACGAACATGAACATGAACTAGCAGTGTGCCCAGGTGGAAAGAAGACCAATGGCATCCTGGCCTGTACCAGCAATAGTGTGGCCAGCAGGACCAGGGCAGTGATTGTCCCCCTGTACTTGGCAGTGGTGAGGACACACCTCAAATCCTGTGTTCAGTTTTGGGTCCCTCACTTCAAGAAAGACATTGAGGTGCTGGAGTGTGTCCAGGGAAGGGCAATGGAGCCAGTGAAGGGGCTGGAGCACAAGTCTTAAAAGGAGCACCTGAGGGAGCTGGGGCTGTTTAGACTGGAGTAAAAGGAGCCTGACAGGAGACTTCATTGCTTTCTACAATACCTGGAAGTAAATTATAGGAAGATGGGGGTCAGCCTCTTCTCCCAGGCAACTAGTGACAGGATGAGAGGAAATGTCATCAGGCTGCACCAGGGGAGATTCAAGTTGGACATAAGAGAGAATTTCTTCACTGAAAGTGTGGTTAAGCATTGGAATGGGCTGCCCAGGGAAGTGGTGGAGTCACCGTCCCTGGAAGTGTTCCAAGAAATGACTGGACATGGCACTTGGTGCTGTGGTTTAGTTGACAAGGTGGAGAGCAGTCAAAGCTTGAACTCAATGGAGGTCTTTTCCAACCTTAATGATTCTGATTCTATGATTCTACGAACACAGATTGAAACATCAGATTGCTTTCTTCCCTATAGAAATCTTGTGTACTGTGACTTTTCAACACTGCAACAAAGTTCAGAGAGCAATTATCTCATTGTTTTACCAAGTATGAGGCTTAATAGTTGTCTGTGTTTCTCTGCATTAATATTTGTTTAAAGATCAAAGCATTTTTTGACCTGAGCTTTATTAATAGGCGTAAATAAAACATCTTGTAGTGCTTCTCAATGTATTGAACAAGGCAAAACTGATGGATCTTCTTATGCTGCATTTTACACAATTGAAATAAGAGGTTTCAGCAGATGGAATTTTTTGTTTTCTGACATTTATGATGAGCCTAATTATATTTTAAAGGTATGAAACCTGTAGTTCTAATTAGAATACTTGCCAGCCATCTTCTACAGGTTTTTGCCCAAGCTATCACTAAAAGTTCTCCATACACTAAATATGTAAGCAGTGCCTGACGCTAAACTTCTTCAGGTCTGTACAGTTGAGGTACTTTTGACCCAAGCCCTTCAGCATTGCCTTCTGCTGATACTTCAGTGAAGCAAAAACAACCAAGTCATCAGTTTTCTTTGAGCTCTGCTGTTGTGATTCTGCTCTGTAGAGGCATCACATTTATAGTTTTTAAGTACAGTTTAGGAGATTGAAGGGCCTCGCCATGGCAGCCCACCTATTTTTGGAGAGCTGTGACAATGCAGTGCAGAGAAGAGGAGACCTCCAGCCCCAGCAAGCTGCCCTCTTTGTCTAGAAGCTGCTTCGCAGTTGTGCTTGCTGTGGTACAAGAAACACAAAAGATCAAACACTTGGCTCATGTTTTCAGCAATCTCAGCTGAACATACAGTTTTGACCAGCCTTTAGGGAAGGGGGGATGTGGGTTCCTTAATAGCTAGTCCATGACAGGGGGAAATGTCATCTTAGAAACTTTCAATCAATTTCATGGGGTTTTGGGATGGCCTGGTTACATGTAGGCATAATAAACACAAGCTTAGGCATTTTTGAACTGCAGCTGTTTCTTCAGCTGCACTACAGTTATGATTCTTGTGCTCTATCTACAGTAGAGAAAATGGGATTTAAATCTGTATTTTCTGACCAGTCAATGCCTTATTAGTACCTTAGCTGGTGTCTTTTCTTTCTTTTCAAGGACAGTTATGTGTCTATTTCAATTATAATTTTTGGGAAGATAAACTACTTTCCTGTGTTCTTGTCTACATCCAAATATTTATCTCAGCTATCAGTAATCTATCAGTAGCATGAAAAGTAGGGATCCTGCAGCGATCTTTCCTTCCCATACTCTCCTACCTGCACAAACTTAAGGTTACTTTAGCTGCAGAGCAGGAGGGGATGGGGCTGCATTCTACCCATGCAGCACTGCAGCTCCAAGATCACATATTTTCCCTTACATGCTGTTTGTGGCACGCTGACCTTTCTTTCCTTCCAAGAAATCAGCTTACAGCCACAGAGCTAATATACAAAGCCCTCCCATCTTTCCATGGCTCATAAGCCTGTGTGCATACTGCCAGGCTGGATTGTCAGCATTGCTGGATTTATTGGTTTGTACTGCTTTGTGTCATGGTGACCTGGCTTGAACAGAAGGTTTGTTTTTAGTTCAGCTCTCTTTTTCCCCTTGGAAAATGAAAAGGGAAAAAGGAATATTTTAGGTATTTTTTTGCTGTAAAATTTATGGGGTTTTTTTTCAATGAATGCTATTAATTTATTGGGTTGACATTATTTGCATGCAGAATGGTACTGTAGCTTCTCAGATGCTTGGACAGAAACATGAAGTAAAAGGTGACTGCATAGATATTAATAACTAAGTTAAAATTTAGCTGCCTGTTTGCCTTAAAGAAAAAATAAATAATCCTCAGAAAACAGTCTTTCAGTGCTGTTGGAACTAATTCAGCAGCTGCATAACTTTAAGTACATGAGCAGTGCTGCACCCTTGATGTATTTTTTTGCTCACATTTAGGAATTTTTTTTCTGAGTTGAGCTCACACTGGTATGAGGTATTTAAAGCAAATAAAGTATATAAAAAAGTGGTGAGCTTACATTTAATTCTAGAATATCCTTTAAAACTGGCAACATTTCTGTTTCTTGCCAGTGTGGGGTGGGCTCATTATAAAAATACCATCATGAGTCTTTTAGCCGTAGATCATTTTTTTCTGACCATGAAAATTAAGTTACCTTTTCACCTCTGCAGGTACAATAGTTCCACCAATTAAGCATTCAGGCATATCAGTGAGGAAGTTCTCACAGTGTCATTTAAATAGTCTCACTCTATTGCATTTTCCCACACTCAATTTAAATACCCACCCAGCCAGTTCATTACTAAAATCTCTTTTTGCTGTGTTGAGGAAAAAAGAAATACATCATTGTCAGGAATTCAGAATACTGCATCAGTGAGCTTCACAGCTGCGTACTTTCAAATAGGAGGCTAGATTGGATGAAAAACAGCTAGTGAGCACAAAAAGCGTCTTTGACATCAAATCAGAAATAGCTGGGCAGACTAGTAGAGATGCTTTTGTGTTTTACAGGTGAGATTTATATGAATATCACCATAAGTTGCTCATTCCATCTCGGATGTACAATTTTCGCATGTGCCTATTTTTCTAGATACTAATAGAGCAATGCTTTTACACTTCATACCCTGTATTGTTGGTTTATGTCCAGCCTGAGACTCTAACCTGTGATGTCTCCAGTTGAGAATAATGTTCTCATCATGGCACTGCTCAAAGAAACTGACTGTTTTGAGCATGAATATGGAAGCACATTGAGCAATATGGATCATGAATAAGGAAAGCACCAAACCAACATATGCATGACAGTACACATCCAGAAAGGTGTGTAAGTGGCCTTAGAGTACTTGAAAAAGAAACACCCAGCGACCTGCAATCACTATGCAGTTTTAAAAGTAAATTTTTTTTCAAAGGAATATACAGTTACATTATATAGTGCCTGAATAAGACTCATTTTATACTAAAATTAGAAGGATCTCCAATTCATTTCCAAAAGAAAGGAAGCTCCAAGGAGTTACATAATATTTGAAAACCATAAATCTGTGTATTTTATAAGTTCCTCCAAATGGACGCATCTATTCAAAAGGCATTTAACTACAATTATTGCCAACTTATAGGAAAGGTAAAACCAACTCTATGAATAACAGTGTTTCATGCACTATTTTTTCTGACAGTATATGTCCTTTGTATGAATGCATTTTTAAATGTAGCATCATAATTCACTTTATGCATCATCACAATACAAAAGCAGTTTGAGTGGAATGAGTTTTCACGTGCACCTCAGAGTCAGTAAGGGTCACAGCTTTGGTCTTCAGGGAAGGAATTGAAACAGTGGGCTAGCAAGTGGCAGACTGTTACATATAGGAATCTTCCTTTTGTTAGAAATATTTGGAGTTGTTGTGTCTGAAATGGGGACAAAGATGCCTGTAGTGCAATTAATAGGTCACTGATATGTAAAATGTGGATTTTGCTGGTCCACATAAGCATATTCTATTATAGACAAAGTACAAGACACTTGACAAAAATTATACAATGTTAAATAGAAAAAAAATGTGACATAATACCATCAGGAAAGACTCCTAGCCTGACTGTGGGCCATTAACACACAATGGATGAGAATATTGTCTTTTGGGACTGTCATCACTGCACATCAAGCGTTGGTCACCTGACAATGACAAGGCTTTTCGCTTAAAAATTCAGAAGTTTTGTAATCCAAAGCAGAGCTTACAATATAGTCATGCTGTGAGTTGGCCAGTTCACTTCTTAACAATAATTTCATAGAATCACGCACCCAATTGCTATTAGATGTGGTTCATAGTGATGGCTACAGCCAGCTTAGATTTTACTGGGAGACAGAAACTGCTCCCCTTTCTCAAGCTTCAAAATACAGCTTCATGTGCCTGTTTGGCTGTCCACAACCAAAAGGTTGCACAAATGATTAAAACACAACATTTAAAAAAAAAGAAAAATCCAAACATCTGAAATTCTGAAAAAATTACTTAATGAAGATTTTCATTTAAAGTATCCTTAAAGCCTTCCCTGAAGACAGCTATTAATGTTAAGAAAAACTACATGATAGAGAAAAGCACAACCTGAGGTTGGGCACTCTAGTATGCATGACGTGTTAAAGTTTCTGAATTTCACACAACCTCTAAATCCCAGTTCCCATATTTGTAAAACATTTATTCTCCCCTCCTTCCTATGCGTTCAACACACTTTCTTTCCCAATGGGTTACTGGGATGTGTAATGCATTAACACTTTGCAGAGACTTTGTAATCCTAAATGGAAAAAATATGTAGAAAGCCAAATAATCCTTAAGTTTGAGATATGTTTGGACTGATGTTCATATTTCTCTGTATTTAACATTCAGGATTGTGATGGATATAATTTACAATTTGCTGCCATTGTTTTTATTTTTGGAAAAAAAAGGGGGCTTGTATAAGATTTGTGTATTTTCCTCTTGTGAAGAGAAGCTTTCATCTATATATTTGTACACCTGAAATAATAGCTTTCGAGTATTTTTGTAAAAGTGTTGCCTAGCTAGGTTGTGTCATGTCCAATAAACTGGGGATATGCTTACTTTGTCGTAGTATGAGAAGTGTTTAACTCTTCAGTTACCAGCAGATGCAAAAAAATCCACTAGATTGACTAGGAAGTAAAGCTACAGAATGGCTCTGTGCCATAAATGGACATGGATCTGCAGTCACCAGTACCAGGCTGATGGAGCCACTTTGTGCTTGGTGTCCTACAGAGCAGCTGCCAGGAGGCTGATTTCAGTGGGCTTACTTGGGCAGCTCCAGGTTAGAGACAACACACAGTGATCATTATTTATTGATTTAAACCCATATGACTGAGGAAGGGGGCAGAATTATTTTCCATTTTGTTTTCAATTCAAACCTTCTACAAGACTCAAAGAACAGGAGATGATACCATTTTATTTATTTATTTATACTTACATGGAAGGTAGTGACTTTAATGAAAACTGCAACTGTCAAAACTGCCAGCATATAGAAACACGAAGAGAAGTTACAATGCATTCCTGATCTTCTGGTATAAATATGCACAAAGGAAAAGTTTTATTAAAATGTCTGCCATGCCATGAGGGGCAGTAGGTGCAGGAACAGCAGCACTAGCAACAGGTGCTGACATGGGAGCAGAGGCTGTGGCACTGTGAGAGCAGAGGTGGTGGCATGATGCTGCTGGTCCAGATCAGAAAAAATATACCTGAGTAGAGACACAGCTAGCACAGCAACCAACACATTAAGTAATAATTTATTTATATGTATTTAATAGCCATGTTTTCAGAGTAAATTGTCCCTAGACTTTACAGAGGCAGTGCCTGAGCTCATGACCATGTCTACACCAAGAACTGAAGCTATCCCCTACCAAAATTGGTCACTGCCAGATCTGCCTCCCAGGGTGCAAGACGCAGTGCTCTTCAGGATATCATCCATCCATCCACCCTGCCATCTTCAGTTATGGGGCAGAAAGCACTTTCCTTGTTGCTGGTCATTGACTTGGCCTGGTGCAACCTTTCCTTGGCTGCACCACCAGGGCACATCACCTCTGGCTTTTGAGGAACTGCAAAGCTCAGGTGATCCTTTCCCCATCCTTAACATGTCCCACTTCCCACCACACTGCCCTCTAATGTGGCGTGCAATAGGCAAGGAGTGGTACTTGCACCCTGGTGAGGGGCAGAATAGCTGAGAAATGTAATGTGTCCTCCATCAGCTGGAATGACCACTCCTCTCCCTTCTTATTCTGAGGAAGCACTGGCAACTCAGGTCTGGTCTGCTGGTTTGGATGTAGCCCCTTTCTAAGGATGTGCTGGAATGTTAGTGTGCCCTCAGAGAAGCACTAGTCATGCCAACAATGTCAATACTTGTGGACATTATTTCCATATAATGTGGAACATCTTGAAAGTGATGTTTCATTTTCATTTCTGAATGTCTTTGTTTTTGTGAATTGATCTCTTGGATATTATCAGTACTCCATGTGTACATCACAAACAGTTTGACAAGGCTGGGATTTACCACACAGGTGATTTTTTTTCTAAATTAATTTAGTTTTAAACATTCTGTGAAATATAAAACACCAGGGGAAGACATTTAGTCAGTACAAAAATACATAAGTTACTTTCAAGTGGAAGTTCTATTAGGAGCTGTCACACAGAAGAAAAAAATACGAAAGTCTTTGAGATATTTTGAGACACTTGAACTACAAGGTGTCAAAGTTTAAACTTTGACCACAGTAGGACTGTGGTCCTACTTAAATATGCATTCAGTTTAGCACACCTGCATTGATAGATTTATTTAGTCCTGAATTATTTATTTACACAATGATGTCCCCCTGGATTGAGTGGAATGACTTCATTTGTATATACTCTGTCCCAATTCAGTCTCAATGCATATCTCTTTTGCTCAAAAAGAGTTTGTTTTTTTTTTTTTAACAGACATGGTAATGGAAGGGTATAAGGAACGAAATAAGGTTACTCATTATTTGACATACAGTGTTAAACCCTTTGAAGTAGAAGTTTTTGCTTTGACCTTTAGTGAGTAACAGCCTGCCTAAATGAGACAGGTGTTTTTATTGTGACATCTCAGATTCCATAGTGACACAGCTGCTGTCGAGCCTGACTCATCTCTGCACAGCACAGGTGAGCTTCCACTTAAACATATTAATGAGTTCATGCAATAATCATTGTCTGCTCACAGCAAAGACAGTGCTGCTGTTTTGTGATTATCTAAGTGAGAGAAAGAAGTGGTGTCAGAGATCCTGCTGTGCAGGAATTCAGATGAAACCATCATTTCCTTTTGTATGTGTTACCAATAAAGATGCTGCAGCGCTGGAGAAGGCACCAAACTGAGCCAAGGGTGAGGTGATGCTATGGGAAGGTCCACTGTCCTAAATCACCCCCTGTGCTGCATTGGGTTTGGTGTTACCACTGTTTTACTCAAATGTTCCTGCAGGGAAGGCTGGCCCAAACAAGTGTCTTGGAAACCGAAAAGTGAAGAGATGTGTTTGTTCCTGCTGCCTTCGGGAGAGGAGATGTTTGTGAGAGATACACACAAATAACACCGTGATAAACACTCTTTCTTGATTTTCCCTCTGGATAAAAACTATCCAGAAAAGCTAATTGTGTTAGCTAAAAAGCCACAATATTCACCTGAGTTTCTCATGCTGATACGTTTACAGACATCTGGACATTTGGCTTCCCAGTTCATTTAGTCAGGAAATATTTCAAGGAATCATTTAAATGAAGAGGAGAAAAAATTATTAAGGAAAAGCTTTGTCAGTGGCAAAACCTGAACCTCTTCATACAACTTGGTTCTGTGTCGCTCTGAAGGTAAAATTAATTGTGCTGGTTTGTTTTGCATCATCTGAACTTCAGAAGGATGGGGAGGGCAGAGAGAAGGACCCATCTGGAAATTAAGTAGTGTTACAAATAACAAGTGGGTGCTGGCTGAAACACTCCTATGGCATTCACTGCAGGTTTCTCAAGGAAGGTTTGGAGAGCAGGACATTGTGCAGAATAACTATTTTTCCCATCCAAGGCAGGCAATTTGTCATAATTACAGAAAAGAAACAGCACTTTACAGGACAAACATAAACATTGCTCAACCAACAGCAACAGCACGAAATAACAAACTTTAAGTGATCATTTAAGCCAGGGTTTTATGTAAGGATATATTTGCATCACTGCTGCCCAGTGCAATTTGTTTGCACCTAAATGTCTCTGAGATCTTCTGCTATATACCTGCTTCCTTTACATGTCCCTGGAGGGTGCCACCAGGATTGGAGATTTTCCCTGCTGATAGGCATCCTACTTGTTTGGGGTAATTTAGGCCTTGCAGTTGTCACTGCTTCCACAGTCTCTGTTCTCAGCTTCCTGGCTCAGGTACACTGAAACCCTAATCTTTGTTATCTTCTTGTGAGGCCCTTGCAAACAGCATGTGTTTTATTCCAGGAACCAGTTTTATCCTGTACGCCAATTAATTTATTTGGAGGAACACTCTATAGATTGGTCAAGCTCAGGTTTCTTATCTTTTCTTCCGCCTGGGTTTGGGAATTGTCATCTGAAAGGTTTCTCATGGGGCTTCCCAGCACACAGCTGTCTCACCTGCTTACAAACTACGCTGATGTTTCCCCAGTGATGACATGAGCATATGGTCACATCTGGACTATAGAGCCCCCCAAATGAGCGTGGTTGAAGCCTGTGGCTCCTGCTCTGCTGTGGTGTGACATGTTGCACGCCCTCCATAACCCCATCCTGTCCCAAGCCCACTAAAGGCTGACTCCCCACTCCTCTCAGCCCCCTGCACCTGCTGGTGGGGATGGATCTCATGACTGCCATAGCCAAAGCATGGCATTTCCAACCTTATTTTGAAAATACCCCCAATCCAGATGTGCTGCATGTCTCCCTTTGAATGTGTTTTTTTGTAAGAATAGAAAAGCAATGACCATCAACAAAACTAAATCACTGATCTTTTTCATTCCGACGGGACTCTAATCCCTTGTAAGGGCACCGGAGAGGCATTAACAGTAATTTTAAATGAAATACACCTGTGCTTATTCTAACTAATCAGTTGCTCAATTATACTGGCAGAAAGATGTATTCCAATTATCCAAGTACTTTCAAGTGAATTAAGACTCCTTTCTGTACCGGCTGTGGAGGTCACTCAATGTTCCCATGAATCCCTGCATGTTTACATTAAAAAAGCACACCATGATCTTTGGCAAAGGCACTTGCCCTAGGTTAGTTCAGCTTTTGAGCTTGTTGCCATAAATACAATAGAAAAGCAGCCAACCGTTGCACAAGAAGCCAAGAATATCTTTCAGTACTTTGTTTCCCTATCAGTAATTAATCCAAATGACACGGGAAAACCTTTACAAATGTGAAATAAAAGTTTAAAAGATGAAAGTGCAAATACCTTATTAAACATGTTTAATAAGCACAATGTTTGTGTTAGAAATATAGGCTGGTTTTGAAGGAATGGATCATGCCCAACTAACGAGAAAATGTTCTGAATTGGAATATGAACTGACTTTGTCACCTGCTCAGTTTACACCTGTGCCATTTCCTTGCATCACTGAAGTTTCTCCTCTTTAGGCAGGAGGCTGTGGACGGCCTGGTTCATGTCAGCACACATTCTATACCAAAGCTATTCCATACATCACTTTCTCAAGAGTTCACATTGCAGCCTTATCAATAATAAAGCCATAAAGACCCACTTTTCCAAACACGTGAGAATCATGCCATGTATGGTGCCTTAATACAACCAAGTAATGAAATGTGTCTTCACTCTTTCTGGTAAGAAACAGATGTTTCATCCCCTGAGAGTTTTCAATTTGGTGTTAACATGGCAATGTTGTGTTTGTTTAAGAGCAATGTAAGTATTTTTATATTTAAATGCTCACTGAAATGTCAAAATCTATCAAGCCAGAACATTTGTTTCCCAGTTAGTTATTCCCTGATACCAACTAAAATGGAACACTAGGAAAACGAGTGATGAGATCTATTTTAGAGCTTAGTCTAGACCCCAAACTAGTGTATGTTCACTTCTGCAGATCAGAGGATCTAAAGCCAAAGAGCCTGTATCTCCAGGGGAAAGGGTAGAAAACTAACAGAAACCCCAACCCTTTTATTTTTAACATAAAATCAGTGATGAACTATCGTTTTTTGTGAAGTATAAAAATGCAGATATTCTCCATTTCCTCTTGTGCCTATTTGCTGTGCAGAGCTGGGCATCCGTGGCAGCTCCTACCATGCCTGCTTTCATGGTCCTCAGCAGGAACAGGAGGGAATCCAGCCACAAGTGCTGGCCCCAGATGGAGGTGTCGCAGTGTGGCTGATACAGGCACAGGCACAGGCACAGGCACAGGCCCATCCTGCCAGGCACAAGAGAGCAGCAGGGCAGGGCAGGTTATGTTGTGTGTACCCACACGCAACTGCCCCTGCACTTACCCACTTTCTGAAAGACGCAGTGGTGCTGGGGAGTGTTGCAGGGCATGAGTGGTGACAGGGCCCATCACAGATGTTTCCTCTGGGTGACAGCTTATATTGTAATTGTTACACACCACACCTCAGGTGCGTTTCTGTACGCTTTAAGTAAGGGCACTAAGTTTCAGCTCATCTCTAACCCCTTGTTGCAGCCCCTCTCCTTTTCAGGCTTTTCCAGCAGGAATAATAAGAGGATTTGTCAGTCCAACCACATCCCTCAGTCCCAAGGAGAACCTTGCCTTCTTCCCAGACCCATCCTGCCCAGGACACCAGGATGTCAGTAAGGTGCAGGTCATGTTTGGTGACTACAGGCTGCAGGTGACTTTTTGATTCCTGAAAGCAGGCTCCTCATCTCTCAAATCCTCAAGCAGGGAGAGCTGTGAAATAGAAGCTTCACCTACAAGCAGTTTTTAGAAAGCAACAAAAGGGAAAGACTGTTTCTCCATCTGATCTGCGTTGCTTTGCTTCTCCAGCTACCTCATTTTTATTTATGGCCACAGTGTTGATGTGTTGTTTTCAGATGTGTCCAATGTCCCCCTCAGCAGGGCTGTGGGCACGATGCCTGTGCACAAGCAGCAGGTCCTCAGCCTCCTCCCAGAGGAAGGCAGCCAGGGAGGCTCCGGCCAGCCCAGGGGCTGGCAGGCAGGAGCCAGCAGCAGCCTGTGAGTGCCTGGGGCAGGCAGCTGGCAGCCAGCAGCCATGGCTGCAGGGAGCAGGACCTATCGGCCTTGGGTCTCCTGCAGCAGTTCTCTGCACTATTCAAACCCAAGCACACAGTGAAAAGAGTTTTATCAGCTGGCTGGTTTGATCTTTCTGGTTTAAGAAACAGTTTTTTTAAGTCAAGATCATTACAAAGCCTGATTGTTTCAGGGATAAAAAGTCTCCTAGGTTTCTGTCCAGTCCCTTCAGAGAAAAGACAAGGCAGGCCACCTCACAGCTCCCTTTGCCGTGGGCACAGCTGTAACTTCCTCCTGAGGGCTGGGAAAGCTGCAGGTTCCTGAGGCAAAAGGTCTTGGAGAAATGCTGGGGAAGGCATGCAAGGACTTTCAGAAGCCACTGTGCTCCCCACACCTGGCAGTGCTGTTGGAATGAAGCCATCAAATCCTCCTTGTGAGCCTGCCCACCTGGTGATTTTCAGAAGCAATGACCTCATCACTGATGTTTTGCCACACAGGGCTGTGCTTCTTGATACCTAACATCCAAAGCTGTCATTTTCTTTTCCTCAAAAGCCACATCTTTGGAAACTTCCACATGACCAGGACAGTGGATGACATACTATTCTCTGGTATTCATATACCCATTGCTCAACATTAGGAAGGACATCCTCTTTGCAAAGCATCCTCAGGGGTGAAAGGTTACTCTAAAATGCAGGTATGGGTAGAAGTAGAGCCAAAGTGTTATTACTTGGAAAAAAGAAAAGGCTGAATCAGAGCCCAAATTTAAAAACAATAAAGAAATCAGTTTGTGTAGAAAGCATTTTTATTCCGAAAAACATTTTTTCAAATTTTTGAAATAGATGTAAAGTACAACATAGAATTATGTCTGCAAGTCAGTTTATGCATGTCATGCTAGTTATTTACATGTAGATATATACAGAGTGCAGATAATTATTGAAACCACACTACAAAATAAACAGAGAGTTCAATAAGATAATTTAGTAGGGCTTTATTAAATATATAGTTATTGATTGTATATACTTTCCTATTAAAATACCATATAGCATCTAAGGTAACCCCTATAAACTCTAATACCTCCAAAGTTGTCATAAATATGATCAAAAATTGAAACTATCTACGTGCCCTGCTCGGCTGCTTTGCCCTTTGCTCCAACAGAAACTCTTGCAGAGATAATGGTGCTATCTTTAGTGCCAGAACTTTGATGACAATTCACAGTAAAAAAATTGCAGAAAGCTCAGATACAAAATAGCTTTCAGCTGAAGCATCCAAT
Organism: Manacus vitellinus; assembly: GCF_001715985.3. Taxonomy (NCBI): domain Eukaryota; kingdom Metazoa; phylum Chordata; class Aves; order Passeriformes; family Pipridae; genus Manacus; species Manacus vitellinus. The sequence goes on along the minus strand of NW_021940208.1, from coordinate 9,499,404 downwards.
GATTGAAGAACCATATACTTAATAAAACAAGGATAATCCAATGTCTTATTAAATACTGCCACACACAGGACAATTAAAAAACCGATATGATCCTCAGTGACTAAATTAGTTTCGATACTGAGCACCTTATTAAAACAAAATAAAGCAAACTCCCAAAGCCCATGCAAAATCTTAACCAAAAAAAAGAGACCTCCCAATGGTTATAGGTACAGCCTGATTGACAGTCTGACTTTAGCATGAGCAGGAACTGGAAGGGCTGCTGCAGCAGCAGCTGTCAGGGCTCTGTGACCAGGAAGAGAGAGACTAACGTTGCCTACAACTCGATCTCTGGTTACTAAGTGATTCATACAGGGCATTCTGCTGAAGGAAAGGACAATGTATCATAGATTATCCCATTAACAGAATATTCCATCTTCATTCTGGGGGCTTCTTGCCAACAAACCCTCACTATAAATTGTCAAAGGTCTGTCTTTGACTTCACTAGAGCTTTGAGAGTTTCCATCAGTAGAGAAGATCCACCCCAGTCTGGATGATGTGCTCCCCTACTGGGATTTCTCTTCTGGCTGCTCAATCCAAAATTGCACAAACTTCTGCTTTAAGAAAAGGAGTATAAAGAACAATGTGCTTTTTAGTTTCATTATTTATTCTGATGTAATCTTATTAAGTAGAAAATAGGTCAGGGGAGAAAAGTTAACAAAAAAAAAAAATCCAATTACTGCCATACAGTACTTTTTTTTGGTTGTAATAATTGTTCTGAATTGCAGAATTTTGCAACTTTTCCTCTACTATCATGTCTTTCCTAAAGGCATATTACAATTCAATCCAATTACAGCCAAAGAATAGAGGTTAGCACCAGAAAATATATAAAAGGAAAATAAGTTACTATTACTATCATAGAATAGCACTGGTCAGCAAATCTGTGCATCTTTTTTTCCTGGAAATAATTGTACAATGAACATTATAGATTAGTTAGGGAAATAAGTGATAGCTATGGTTTAATTTAAGAGTTTTGTTACATATAAATCTAAATGCCAAAATATGGCAAGGACATTTTAATACTGAACAATTTAATAAAAGGAATTACAAAAAAAATTAATCTTTATAATAATTAATAAAAAGTGTGACTATAAAATATTAATATACTTTACATATTTATCATACAATACATCAGTCCTTCACACTATTAATTTGATTCATGTTGTGCTGCAACATGTATCAAAAGGTTTGACAAAGAAAAAACGGCTAATTATTTGTTGTTGTATGTTGTGGGTACAGACATTATATCCACAAGACAAACAGCAATCACAATGTGTCATTACCTTGAGTTCTACAGTCAATTTTGGAAAAAAACCTGCTGCATCCATTTAGGAAATATAAGAATAATTATTAAAAAAAAATGAAACCTTTCCTTGTACAGTAAATCTAATTTTCATAAAAAAACATTAAATCAATACTATGAACTAATTTAGTTCAGATTGCCTAATTTTCTGGTAAGGCACTATCAAGATATTATATCTTCATTTAAATGCTATATGGATTTCTGATTCTTTGCTATTATCAGAAAGGATTTTTGGTCAGGCCCGAGAGTGTCATCATTAGAGAAGTTTTGGTGCTGCCCTCACCCCCATTTCAGTCTTTGCACCCTACTTACTTAACTTTCTGGTTCACTGTACAGTTTCTTGCAGAGATAAACTCCCTTTTGAAAGTCAGGGAAGAGCTAGGGCATCCACAAACCAGCAGTGAGATTATACAGAAAGTGCTACTACATGTTGCAAAGCAGAGTAAAAGAAAAAACACAGAAGATTTCAAAAAATGAAAACCCCTACTCCTGGAGAGTGAGTAAGTAAGAATGGGCATGACCTTTTTCAGATGGAAATGTTATTTTTAAGATAAACTACTTAAAAATTATGGTTTGTTCAGAAGAAGGGCTTGAAAAAGCTGCAGAGTCTTAGGGAGGAAAATACAGATTTGTTTTGTAAGTAGCACATGAATGGAATCCAGTTTCTTATGAAATTGTCTTCTGCAATCCAAATTTGTGTCTAATGTGAGATGAATGCATCAGAACAGATGAAACACTTCTCCCACACAGGGATTCCTCCAAGTCTTTCTACAACCTTTGCCTCAGCACTTGCAGGTTCTTCTTGCTGAATCTCTAACTCAGCTTTGCATTTTTACAAAATGTTTTATGAACTTGGCATCTTTGAGTCCTATAGCTTGCACCCAGATCAGCTGGTTTCAAAACATAATATTGGAAAGTTGTGAGACATATACAGGGGATGTGAAATTACCTAAGCTTAGGGGTTTATTTCTGCTTACTTTTAAATAAGGCTAGAACAAAGCAAGTAGGAGCGAACATTTTCTATTTCACCATTCTACAAGATTTCACAACAACTGAATTGCCTCTGAGAGGTATGAGGGGTCATCAAAGGATGTTTAATAGAGGTTTGCTAGTGACTCCCTGCAATAGACAAAAGTTGGGATTTTTTCCCCAGACCACTGCATTTCTCTGCCTGTGTGAGATGTGCTGGATCTCCAGCTTCTGCTCAAAGCTCTGCTTCTCTTTCTGCTCCTTTTTGCCTGCAGCAGCACTTCTAAGAAGGTCACCAGAGGTAAGTTTTTTGACAGCCTGCAGTTTTTCAGTTGTGAAATACAGCAGAAGCACAACCAAAACCATGTTCATCTTCTCAGGGCAATGGCAGTTTCAAGCATAGCTTACACTAAGAAAACTTGGCTTGCCTTAAAACAAAAAACACTCAATAAGGTTCGAAAAGACCTTCACTGCCAGTGACATCCAGAGCACCCTTCATCACAATGCACTGGGCACGGTCTGGACTTAAGGTGAAGTGAAACATGGTTTGGGACTAATGAAACTGTTTAGGGTGACTGAAGTCACTCAGTCACTAATTCAAGGGGTCCGTCCTCAACTGCCTGCAGTCAGCCTTGCCCAGACTCCTGCTCTAAAAAGCTAGACCATTTTTGGAAGGATGCTCTTTGGGCCTCTCTCCTTCCCTGATCACCACTTGATACTTGAATTAATGAGGAAAAGGATCCTGCAGGCTTCTGCCACTGGTCTGAATTCTAACAATTGCTCTGAATAAATCATGCACTACAATATATATAAGTATATATATATACTTATACATATAAGTAAAGAATGTTCTGATGTGCTTCTTTATGTTGGCAATAAATTTGATTTTCCAATTAAAACAAGAAAAAGGCTATGGAAGGAAAAAAGAAGCAGTTAAAAAATTGTGGATGTTTTTAGTCCTAACAGAAGTTCTTCCTTGAATTTTCTGGAAGTAGTGTACAACTTAGAAATCAGTAGAAGATTTGTATGATGATTTCTGCTCCTGAAGAAAGAACTAAGCCTGGACAGGTCTATGAAACTAAGCCTAGATGGTTTTATGAAACAGTAAATTCTCCTAGAAGCACTAATGTTGAAGAAATACTAATATAAAGGTTAAACATCCTCGTTTTCAATCAGGCATGGTAAGCAGCCAAGCAAGCAATGCATGTTTTCCCTCAAGGCGTACAAGAAAGATGCTCAGACTGAGAAAGCTGCTTAATGTTTCTGGGATTTCTTTGACTTTGTTTTTTTTTTTTTCTCTTCAGTTCTACCAGAATCAAACAATTGGTCTTTACACCACCTTTAAAAAGTAAGGATTTTTTATTCTGTGGAAGGAGAATTGTTTGTCAAATATTTTAGTAGAAGTCAGGAGAAATAATACTAAATAATACTAAATTTTATTGCTACATAGAGCTTTCAGCATTCATAGCTTATAAAATTGGCTAGTTCACAGGCCACTTGTCTTATTTGCAATGAAAATAGTTGGAAAAAGAATCAGTTACAATTTATCTCAAGTTTCAAAACATACTGCTGTTTTTCACTGCTCACTTCCCAAGACTTCCAGTCAGTCCAGATTCAGCATCTCCTTGTTTTCTACAGATGTTGTTTTGGGATACACTGAGAATACCTTCCAGATGATGGGTATCATTGAAATAAAAGTTGTTAATATTATTTATACTGATACAGAAAGAAAGAAATAAATTTAAGAAGTATTTGAACGAAACATTCATTAAACACATCACATTTTGAATGAGCACTTACTGCTCAGGCAGTGTATAAACTGACATTATCAGCTGCATAAATCCTCTACCATATTGTAATCTCAATGACTAACAGAAGTTCAAACTTCTAATTTACAGAAAACTCATTTCTTATTTGAAATGATTAGGACTAATTTTAGAATCAAGTTTTCTAATGGAGAATTCCGATCACAATAGAAGCAGTACTTACATTATGAAAAAATCCATGATTTTCCATATTAAAAAACAGAGATTGCGTGAGATGTCATAGAGAGCATTGCCTCTAAATTTCACACTTCTGTAAGCAACATCCTTGGACCTGAAAGTCTGCAGCTAAACAGCAACTTTTTTTTTATTTTATTGCTCTAGTGTTCCTTACCCATAAAAGAAGAACAGAACAACCTTTTGCAAACAATGGAAGTTATTTAAGCAGAGTACCATCTTCAGTACAGAAACTGTTAACTGTTTCATTACATTCTGTTCCATTGACAGGGAGCTGTGTAACCTGCAGCTGCAGCATCTGAAGGAAATCTACCGCTCAGCTAAGGGGCTGATCCCATATCTGTGTCAGATAAAAATCACAGTGCTTATTATTTGTTACCATGGATACCATGAAGATATTGCTGTCCACTAAAAATTACTAGAGGAAGACAACATAATTCTCAGGAACTAGTCCTGTTTTGCCTTCGTAAGTTGCCTTTAACCATCCTGGTTCCACTGATGGATACACTACAAAAGAAAACACATAACTAATTAGCACTGTTAAAAAATCATATACATGCTTCATATATTTATTTATATAGTATTTATTCAAGAGCAATTGAAAATTCAGGGCAAAATCAGAGACCTGAAAATGGAATTATGCTCTCATTTTGTGGATACAGTTCAGGTTTTTTATAGGTTTTTTTTAAATATATAAGTCAATGTAAAAGATATCTTACCATTGGAAAATATTGCCCCCTGTGGGAAAGACAGCTCATGACTATGCTCAGCCTTACAGGAATACATGGCTTTTGCTTGCCTGAAAGGAAAAAAATACAGGCTTGCAATAAATCAGATAACAACAAAAAATGTACAAAGAAATTAAATTAAAACCTGGGAAATCTAGAAATAAGCAACTGCACAAATGATAATGACCAGTTACACAGTAGTTCAGAAGAGCAGAATTATACAATAACTTCAAGCTTACTGGAGTTAACAAGCATGTTATTGCAGAAAAGGGACTGATATCCTACTTAGATTTAAACAGGAATATAATTTGGAACTTTTAAAATGAAGTTGTCATTCAAATGAACTGAGCATACTCTTTGAAGCAAGTCATGCACTACCTGGAGACAAAAAGTGATCATCAAGTCATTAAAGGTCTAAAAACATATCTTGTGAGAAACTACTGCTGATTGGTCTACAGAGTAAAATATTACATAGAAGGTAAATGTGAGACAAAAAGGAGTGATGATTCTGTTCCAAAGAAGAAGGACAGAAAAAGTCACCTCTTGGCTTCTAGCATTATAATTCTGTAAAGTACAAAATGAGGGTTTGAAGATGAAGATGGAAATTAGGAGTTCTCTCTAGATTCCTGCACTTTACCTAGTACCTTTAACTTATACACTCAGAACAATTTTATATGAGTCACCAGTTTTTCTGAATTTCTTTAAACCCACATTATATCAAGTGAAGATGAACTTGTTGATTATTTCACTTTTCTAAGATGTGATGGCAAGTTGACCTAATTAATATGTGACCTGTGGTGAAGTTTAATATTTTCTGCATACTTTTGAAGAGTGTGTATATGCAATTGACATGTAATCTATCATGTATTTCTACCAAAATAGTGGGATAACAGAGTTGTAAGTTAGATTAATTAACAGTGCCACATCATAAGCATTAGCATTATTCATCTGAATCTTTAAAAGTGTATAACAGTGGATGAACATCCGAAGTTTGAATGTGTGAGCCTTCCAGAAGTGATTTCTCCCTTTGAAGAAAAAGTTTTTCTATTGATTCTCTGAAACAGATTTATGACTGGACTAAATGGTATATTTTGCCTTTGTCTTAAGCAAGCAAATGACTCGTCAAGGATTACACTCTCAGGACAAGATTTTCAGAGGAGATCAAGCATTTTGAGTTGGGCCCATGATATCCAAGGGCAGCTTATTTTCAGCATGCTGGAAACATTTCTAATTTTTATTACTATCATTCTGATTACATCCCCAGAGCTAACTAGAACAAAATGAGCACTGGATCCTTGTTTGTCCCTTTTCTTAAATGTTAGCTTGCTCCCTGGCTGGTGCAGACTGCTCTAAGTAGCACTTTTTCAAGACACCTTCTTTGGTGCCTGTTATGAATAACTTGCCATCTACAGTCAACAAAATGGGTGTGAAGAGTCATTACTCTCCATAATTATACATATTTATACATAATAATCTACATAATATAGACTAAAATATACAGAGGGAAATTAGATGACTTTTACTGAAGGTCACACATAAACTAGACCTGAATTATTTAATCTCCTTTTTCCTCAAAGTCAACAAAGAACACTACAGATGTTCTAATTATCCTGACTCAAATCTGTAACAGTATGTTGAAACAGCTACTGCCTGTTTGTGGTGGGTTGACCCTGGCATGACCTCTTGTCATGCAAACCCAATACATCTGTGTGGCATAATCATGAATTTTACAGATATAAAACAGTAGAGTAACCGTTAACAATAATTACAGTTGCAATGAATGTAAGGTAATAGGTAGTAAATTTACTAAAGCACAGGGGGTGATTTCAAACCTGAATAACTTGACTATCAAGCCAGGTGCCCATGTAAAGAATGGGACACCTGAGTAATACTGTGACAAAAGACGTTTCAGGCAATACTTAAATGTGAGGCAGAATTATTTAAATTAATCTTGAAATATGACATTGTTTTTATTGCCCTTAGAAGTTGTTAAGAAAATTAATGCAATTTTCTTCTATATTCTCCAATGTCTACTAAACTATTCTGTTTTCAACTTCCAATTTTACCTGATCCAAGTATGTTTAACTTCCAAGTAAAAACAAGATAAGAAAACATGGACTCTGTCTTTATAGTCCTCTAAAATCATCTGTTCTGAAAAGAGAAAGCTTTTCAGCATTTGACATTTAGACAGATACAGAAACAAAAGAACTCAGTTGCCAAAAGCTAATGAATTACAGGATTCTTCCCATTACCTTGCTCCTGATGCTGAGTAATTACAGCCCAATATTATCTACAGCCATCTGTGATGGTATAATGAGAGAGGGATTTAAGAATATTTACTCATAATTCTGGAGCAATTTTCAAGCCACTAGTTATTGCCTTCACACTTGATTTTAGATTATTTAGGTTCTCATACTAGTTATTACTCACTTCAACCCTATGCAGCTAGAAGCACTGATCATGAAAAGGGCTTGCAGGTTCTTGGGCATTTTGTTTGTAATTACGAAAACAGACATTCTTACTTATAGTGTTAATGTTGTCCTCCCCACAAACAAGGCTGTTTGTTAAAAAGCATGTGATAACATCACCATCATCTATTACAGTTCTCTTAAGATGATATTAATAATCTGAGAAGAGTGTGATTCACGTTGCTTAGGGCAGAGAAAAAAAAAACAATTTCAGAAAATGTTATTCACATTTCCTAGAAGCTCCTTCTTTCCATGACTTTATCAGATAGACTCCAGATAAGAAAAACACATTTTCCGTTCCTTACTTTCTGTGACATTTGTTTTGAGCCCATAATGATAAACATACTAGCAGTCAAAGGATCAGTACTCATTAAATTATAAATTCTTTTGCTTGATTACATGCAGTCAACAATACCTGAGGCCCTAATAATAATAATAGTATTAAGAACTATTTCAAAATATTTAAACAATCTTTAAAACTATGCTCCTGTCCTAATGAGTTTTTAGTCTAGCAAGACAACGCCAGAAGAGGAATGAATGAGGGAACACATAGGAATCTCTCTCAGATGAGTCATCAGTTAATATTATCCTACAGGAAGAAGAAAGGTTTATAGAGACCTGGAGATGGCACACTTACAACCAAGTTTGAGCAGAAAGCACTGGTCTGGCCTGGGCAAGGCCTTCCAGATGCTTAAATATAGCATGAAAATAAAAACAGAAGAATGATTGGAAAAGGATATTTAATCATATGTTTGGGAGGGGAGCATGGGTCTAGAGGGCTTCATAATGTCAGTCTAGTCCTACTGAAGTCCCATCCTGGCAGAGCCATTCACTGTCACCTACTCCTCCTTCTCATTTTTCTAATGAAAATTCTTCTTCTTATAATGCAGTTTCTTACTTCAGGAGACCTCTAAATCCAAGTTAAGAAAATGTAGAGTCAGGGATTATGTGCTGATGCATTTCTATACAGAAGCTGCAATAAAGAGACCTCAGGCCTGACTAAGACTGTTATATAACTGCAATATTTTTGAAAATAGTAAGGAAACTAATTCACCTCTTTCAAGTGCATACTAGATTAGCAATGGAGATTGGTCCCAGTGTACACAGTATCTTAATACAACAGTGAGGGAGACTGATGTATAATAAACTTGAAGTCAGAAGGGAAGGAATAGGAAGACTGAGAAGTCAAATTACCTCTAGAATTGGAAAGAGAGAGCATAGGCTGGACATTGCATAACATTTTTTGTTTCCCTGTCCAATCCCAACACTTGTACTGTGGTCTCTTATTGTCTCTCTGACTAAAAAAAAATCTGTAGTGTAGGGCATATACTCATGCAATAGAAGGAGAGAAAACAGGACACACACACTCATAATAGAGCTATTGCATTATACAAAGCCAGAAAAGGGTTGCAAAAACTGCTTGGAAGAAGGAATTAAGTAGGACTCAGCCACTGTGGTGGTAATGCATCAAGTGCAAAATTACCTGCTGGAATACAGAAAACAATGTGAGACTGCAAAGCCATATAGGTACTTTTGATCTGCCTACTGTACAAATGACCACAACAGGCAAAAGATGCTTCAAGCAGCGATGAAGCTACTTACATTCTATAATGCACAGGTAAGCACTGTCTCAAAATTTCTAGTTATTTTAGCAGGGTAAATTACCCCTGCATGGAATCCAACACTACCTTGACTTGAATATTTCTGGTATCAAACCAGGTAGCTTAAAAATACATTGTCTTACGCTCTGCCCTGCATATACTCGTTGGATAGTAGTTATGAACAAAGGAGACCTTTCTACTGGGTGGATCAAGATGTAATTACCACAATTTCTACATACTTCATAGAAAAAAAAAAAAAACAACTAAAAAAAGACTAGCCCAAGGTTTTAAATCAGCCTTCATAACAAGCAGGTAACAAAAGCTGGCTCTGAATTGCAAAATCATACTCAGACTTATGCAGGACTGTAAGAACAGCTGAGCTACTTCTGATTTCTTCCTCATCTTGCCTGCTGACCTCATTTTCCATTCTCCTTGTTACTGTGGTTCTTTTATCCTCTTGGGAAGGCTTAAGTAGAGGAGCTATTCAGCCTTTCAGTATTTTTGGCTTTGTTAGCCGCTCTCCATTTCCATTATCAAATGCTGCATTTTTCCTTTGTCAGATTTTTGCTTCTTACATGCTTTTTATATACAGATACAGGTGGCACACGCTCTGAGGGAACAACAGGGGAGAGCTTGCAAGAAGGAAGTAATATAAAGTAAGAGAAGGAACAGTGCTGGAGGTGAAATGATGCAGGACTGGTGAAGCAGTCATTGCTTTTGGCTTAAGGCACTGGCTTAAGAGCATTCCGGTCCCTTCATTTATACCTTTCTTCCTTAAATTATTGCTCTGCTCTTTTCATATGCCTTGCCTCCCCTGCCACCATCTTTTTTGGTCATCTTAGAGTTCACGTACTACACAAAATAAGAACAGCCTTGATTCCTATAAGCTGCTTTTCTCACAAAATCAGCGGGCCTTTCTCTCCCCTGCTGGTTCTGTCAGAGGACAGCCACATTCCACGGCCACACATCTCAGCATGTTGGCATCTTCCTTCATCTGTGCTACTTTAGGTTACTACCTTTGAATTCATGGATTGACATCTTGTTTTCATTCCTCAACAGTTCCAAAAATGTATCAGTGTAACAGTTCCTTGATGTATCAGTGAGCAAAGTGCTGAACAAAAACCTGCGATCTGTCTCAAAGCACTTGAAAAGCAGTGACAGTGAAAAAAGAGAGACGGCCTTTTTCCCATATCCATTTAATAGATTATCTGCTTTATTCTATTAATTGTGAGGTAGTAATGTACAGAAGATACTGCTTCCTAGACAAACACTTATCAGAACATTCTAAACACCTTAAATATAAGAATGAATCAAATCCAACAAATAAATGTGAACCTTTCAAGCCAACACAGAAAGGATTTTACAGAATGTTAAATGGTATGAAGTGCTTACCGTCCTGAAGAAACTTGTTTAAGTGAACCAGCACTTTCAAACAACTGTGCTCTTGCAGCCACTCTGAAAATAAAAGCATCACCTTGCTTTATACTTCAGCCATTAATTAAATACACAAACTATTTTCACTTTTAACCATCCAGACATGGCTATATTTTAAAAAATTGTTTTAATTATTCACTTATAGAAAGAGAGGAAATTCAAAAACTGAATTTACATCCCTATTCAGCAGAATTCTTAAGGACATAACCTATTTGGGCCTGCTGACTTCCCCATGTTCTAGCGCCTTGCTGAGTCACCAATGGAAACCTCAACATCCTATGTTTATATTGGAAATGCTTTTACTGACAGTCTGTCACTACCATGTTGGAACTCTAAGCTGTGTAGGATTCTCTGCTTAAGTAAGACACAACAGTCTGTAAATGACTACTATGATCCCTTTCAGTTTAAAAAGTGGAGAGACTGAATGATGTCCTGGAGTATTTGGAGAATTTCTTGGTGCTCTGCAGGTCTGGAAATCACTTGTTCATGAGGACAGAGATATCCAGGTCAAAGTCAGAATTACAGCAGAGACTTTGAAGTCTTTTAAAAGCACTGAGAAACATTGTTAACCCAAATCTCAACAAACTAAATTATAACCTGTATTGCTCAGAACTATCCTCTCAGCATAAACCTCCCCCCCACCAAACCCCAACTGTTAGAAATCAACTATTTAACATGCAGATACTGAAGAAATTTCAGAGCAGATTTTTTTTTTAATTATCCTTTCTCTAATTTTAGACTTATACAAATAAAATCTGATGGTCTTCTTGATGTAACAGCATGGACAGTAAGTAGCATTTCTGCTCCTTGAAACATTAAAGAGAGCCAGAGACAATAATATTAATCACTTTCCAAAGATAAATTTCCACCTTATCTGTAGTCTAATTAAGTCAACAGGAATCTTTCAACTGACTTCAACAGATTTTGTGCCATCTCCTTTGTTTACAGTTTTAACAAAACTAGATAACTAATTCACAAATACAGCAATATTAAAATCAAGTATTCATGGATGCTTTTTCAACTACTTATGTACCTCTCTGGAATCACTTTCTAGTAGACAATACTGTAACAACACAAATCTCCAAAGGGCCATAATGACTTACACAGATCCAGGTCTTTGATAGCCATTACTCGATGCAGTATCTAATCTTAATCTTCTGCACATTTTGGGAGGCAAATCAGGGTTTGGAGGAGCCTTTAACGTATCTTTGGTATCTGTTGAAGATAAGCTCTGTATAGATCCACTGCAACTTTTGTTACCTAAAGAAAACAATCAAATTATAGGGAATATTAAAGCTAATTTGAAATTGTTTTACAACAAATGTAACATGCAAAGCAAAGGTTTTGCTGTTGGTTTTTTCTTTTTTTTTTAGGAGTCAAAACAGGTATAGAAAGTACTTACTAAGAGAGAAGAAACAGCCTTTCAGGCACTAAGCCAGGGCAGAAGAACCAACAGCAAGAATGAAGAAATGACATTAAAATGGAGAGGGCTAAAAAATTACATTGCTATTAAACGGCTAGATAGTACAATCACTAAAAAGTGACAATAAACAGATTTATAAAGTAGTACACTGCATAAAATTGTAGAAAAAAATCATGTAGTAAGGGTTCTCAGGAAGTCATCTGATCAAAGCAGCATCCACCATGAAATCAGACCACATTAATTTGTAGAATTAACATTTCAGTATGCAGAGAAGCTTCATGCAGTTTAAAAAACATACTTAGGAATAAATGACCATGACTTGCTTAAAACAATTCCTATTGTAACTTGATAAAACAAATCTATAGGTGTACAGACTGTATTGCACACAAAACAAGCCCTTTCAATGAAAAAAAGGCATGGCCCCATGTATTCTTTAAGGTGGACTGCTGCCTTTTTTTGCTTATATATTCTACAAGACAAGAAATGCATCTGTTTTTCTCTTTCTTTATTCCAAAGGACAACTGATGCTTAAAAATGCTTTAAAAGCTGTCATAATATAAAAAGATCCCAAAGAATAAGAACAATATCTATATTATTTATATTGCTAATATACAGTATTATTCTATATCATAAATTATAATTTATAGATGAACCATAGAAGGCTAGAGAGTGATCTAAATTGTGAGAAACATATCTTTTAAGCTGTGTGAACTGTGCAGGTAACAAGCGATGGAAATATGTTCTATCAGTTTGAAAACTGAAAGAAAATACTACAAAACCTAAAAAAAATTAAAATATTAATGAGTATAATTAGCCTTCAGATGCATCTCTTGTTTTCTGATGCATCAGTTAACACTGAAGTGCTAAAAGACCTTCGAAGTTACCTTCAGTTGATGGAATTGATCTAAGGGAAGATGCTGAAGACCTTTTCAGCCCAGACAGACTGTAGGAACTCTTTTTGGTCAGGTCTGTTGGTGGAGAGGCATTCTCTGGTCCAGTGACAGAAGCTACACTTTGGCAGTCTGACTCCACATCTGTTTTGGTTGCATCCTCCTTTGATGAGGATTCTGGACTTGTAGTCCACAGGCCTGAACTCTTCTGGCCATTAGAAGAAGCAGGAGAGGCAATCCATGGAATCCCTCCTGATTTCTCCCTTGGCTGGGAGGGTGTACATTTGGTGGTGCTGTTCTGCTCAGAGGAGTGAGAAGAGAGAGATTCAATGCTGCCCATGGGAGTACTGTCTGGGCTACTGCTGTACGAGTCACCTAGGGAGGATGGAGGGGAGGGGGGAAAGAGAGAAAAAAATAATTTACATTTTCTAATCATGTGCATTTTTCTCATGTCACCTTTAGCTCTTTTGTACCTTACTTGTCATCAAATTCATTAACCTGTGGTTTCCTGCAGAAGGAAAACAACTCATTAATTTATTTCCAACTTGAGGACTCATCTTATTCCTTTAGAGACCATTAGTACCTTGAAAATTGCATGATTGGCTAATGCATTTTTTTGCCAGATGCATTTTCTATAATTTTCTATAATTCCCTACCATTTGAAATCTGTATCTCTTTTCTCATGCCATACAGATTTCCTTTATTTCCTGCAATACAGTTGTGTCCATGTTTCATTTAAATGACGACTTAAAATCATCTAGTATTTCAGAAATTGCAATTGCCAGAACCAAGGCTGTCTCTTGTCTGATATTGTGATATTTGGCAAGAAGAGCACCTCTGCTTCTGCTTCAGCCTTCCAGGTACAAGTAAGATCTTAACTGGAACTTGTTTACTTAAGTGTTGAGTTTGAGCTAATAAGTGAAGCACAAGTGGAGAGTTCTTGGATCAGACCTAGTGGCAATCAAATTGCCAGCATGAGATGTGTCTGAATGAAGAATCATAGAAATCATAGAATCATTTAGGTTGGAAAAGACCTCCAAGATCATTGAATCCAACCTTTGACAGAACACCACCATATCAAGTAAACCATAGCGCTAAGTGCCACATCAAGTTGTTCTTGAACACTTCCAGGAGTGGCAACTCCACCACTTCCCTGGGCAGTCCTTTCAGTGAGGAAATTCTTCCAGATCTCCAACCTGAATGTTCCCATGCACAGTCTGAAGAAGCATGAGCTTGCATATGGTCTGCAAAATACTTGCAGAGAAATGTCCCTTTTTAATGCTATTATTCATTCATTGTAGTTACACAGTGAAAAAATGCCTGAAACTTGACCAGTTGGTCCTCTGTTGAGTATAACTGACTGTTGCTTTGTAACTTCTTACTTGGGATCCCATGCCATTCACACTGGTAATCCATGGGTAGGGAGCTATTGATCTCATGTAGTATTTAAACTCTCACTGGCCTGAAACTTGTAACATAGACCTATGGAAAATGCAGCACCTGTGGAAGAATATATCAAGGACACATTTCCTAAAATTGCAGACTTCAGAATTACCATAGATCTTCAAGAACAGATACACCTTAACTGTGGATTAACTTACTGAACTAACTTACTTCTTGAGGAGCCAAGGGACACCTAAGTTCTTTAGGGAGTCTGTTGCAGTAGTGGAACTGTTAGCAACTTAAGCTTTTATAAAGTTTCAGTACTCCTTACTGGTATGACCAGTAAGTAAAAAAGTAGTGGTCCATTAGATGAAAATGAATGAAGTGAAACTTTTTAATAGTCACATCTACATAAAAGTGAATAAGCATTCTAAGCATCAATTGATTATAGACATAACTCCCTGCTGTTAAACAGTAAGCCATATGATATGTACACTGCTTCTTCCAGGAATATTAGAGTTTGTTTCTATTCCAGAAAACCTAACAAAGTTTCACTGGTTTTGGCAACATAGGCAGTGGCTGACTTTGAACAAAAGGCCACAATTTCATACATGTGAAAATAGTCAAGTGATGGGTTTGGTCTCCTAAACCTTGACTGAATTACATTTGTTACAGGAGGAGAGGAAAGATTCTGTTTACAGTTTCCCAGCCTTACCCATCATCTTGCAAGGAAATGAGATGAACTTCATATAATGAACTTCTGAGTTTCAAAGTGGATTAAATTTAGATTAGAATATAAAGTCTACTTTAAATGATGTTGAGCAATGTATGCAATGCAAGACTTGCCTAAAACCAAACATTCTTCCTCATCTGAGAGAAGCGAGGAATGCAGTCAGTCAACAGTGACTCACAGGGGTTAAAAAGCTGAAAAAACTCCATCTGTTATGCTTATGATTATTGGAATACAGCATCTATTGGATAGTATTCAGGCAAAGTTAAAAGATAAGACATAAAAAGGAAGACAACCAGTCTACAAGGACTAACTTACTGTCAGGATCTGCTAGACATGGTGTATATCTTCCTTTGGGTTTACGTGAACCTGTGGAGAGACAAATGGCTCTTGTCCTTCTTGAGCTTGATCGGGACTGAGGTTGGGGAAGAGGAATGTTGGGGTCTGGTGCAGTGTGAAATATCTGCATGATTTAAAAAAAGGGAAAAAATGACATTAAACAGAGGTACTCTTACACTTCCATTATTAATCAATTTGTTTTCCTCACTGCTGTGCCTTAAATTAACACTGTAACAATCTCATACATTATGAAAGAGTAAATTCACAGAATAGAAGCTTTGCTCTGATGTCATTTTACAACTCAAGAACCACAATACTGAGCTGTACTTAGTAGCTGTACTAATTATATATTTGTTGAAATAGATTTATTTTCTAGCCCTTGTTAGAAGGGCTTTACAGCTGAAATCGTAAAACGAAATAAGTGTTTACTACTGACTATTGTCTAAGAAGTAATATATTTTTTAAAATATTATGACAAGGTTGATTTTTTTTCTGTGTTCCAGTGAAAGTTTCCATATGTCACAGAAAAATGTCATAGTTGTAACTTACTACAATCCAGTTTGCATTTCAGAAAACCACTTTATTTGGCCAAACAAGTCAAGTTTGATGTGGAACAATTTTATGTTTAAGGTATCTCCTGGTTCTTATCTTTTACATGCCACTGCTACTACTGGTCAATGTTGCACTTCCTTGCTGCAGAAAAAAAAATTTTACCATGTTATACCAGAAGATGTCTCTGCAAGGATTTCTGGACCCTCTAGCAATAGGGCATTCCCTAAAGAGGATGAAGTGAACCACAAAAAGACACCTCCATGCCATTCACAGAAGTGGAAGAAAGCAAATATACTTGCACAGTAGGAAATACTTTAATGAAAATCTTGAGATGCTCTTGAAGCACATTAAAGCTGTATTAAGCACTAGTGAGTAGCACATCAACATAAAAACATGTCTGTAGACACAGAAATAGAGCAAGGGAGACTGGTTGTATAGCAGTAGTCTTTGTGTTGAATGAGCTATTATTTTCTGGAGGGAAAACTCAATGTTGGGAAAATGCAATATATATTTTGGGAGTCAAAGCCAAGAAGGCTATCGGTATCATATCCATTTTGAGGAGTCCCTATGAAATACAACTGATGATACCAAGCCGTACTGCCAGTACTTACTGACCAATCAGTGCAGGGGATCCTGGTATTGACTGGGAACTGCCCCTTGGCTGAGTAATGAGTAATGAAAAAAACTAGAAGTTTTTTCACTTTGTCAGTCATCAGAGAAGACGATATAGATCAACAGAGACCACTAAGATAAAATTTCTTTTATCAAGTAAAAGAGATCTTGACTGTTCTGCTGAGTTTTGAAATTAAACAGTTTAAAATTAAAACAAAAAATCTGAGGAGGCTTTTCAGTGAAGCTGATACCTGCAATTCATAAAATGATAGAATCATAGCATCAGTCAGGTTGGAAGGGACCTCTGAGATCATCAAGTCCAACCCTTGATCCAATACCGGCATGGTTACCAGATCATGGCACTAAGTGCCACATCCAGTCTCATCTTAAAAACCGCCAGGGACTTACCTGGGTAGCCCATTCCAATGTCTGATTACCCTCTCTGTAAAGAATTTCTTCCTAATACCAAACCTAAACCTCCCCTGGCACAGCTTAAGACCGTGCCCTCTTGTCTTACTGATAGCTGCCTGGGAGAAGAGACCAACCCCCACCTGGCTACACCCTCCTTTCAGGTAGTTGTAGAGAATGATGAGG